>NC_056743.1:1708183977-1708396477 GCF_019279795.1 Protopterus annectens | reverse complement strand
CTGTCTAAAGGTTTGTTGGTTGGTCTACAGGGCTTTTAGTCATTCTCCATTTGGCCCAATATTTATTTCTGAGATTAATTTTGTGTTTGGTTTCCTTGGAAAGCTGGGGCAGAATTGGCCTTAATTCTAATAGATATGGTTGGAGCATGGTGATTGAGAATGGCAAGAAATGTAGAATTAAAGAAATTAACGGCTTCAATCTAAAAGGAGGTGTTTTAAGGGAACCCAATTGCATGCTCTTAGTTCCATATGGAATAGATCAGGGTTAAATTTATTTTTGGATCTAATACTTCTGATAGAGGTTGGAATGGGAAGTGTTGGCTTTGTGCCTGATGAAGTAGGTAAGTGAGTGGTCACTTATACCATCAGGGAGGGTTCCAGAATTATAGTAGTGAGTATGATTGTTTGTAAGAATCCAGTCTAATATGCTTGCTTTCTTGTTAGCTTTATTTATTCTGGTGGGTGAGGTAATGGTTTGAGAAAAAACAAATAGGTTATGTGGGTGGTAGGAAGGCTAGTACAATAGGAATTCCAATCCAAATTTATATCACCTAGGATTATGGTTTCTTGAGGCAGGTGTTCGGATAGCCAGCAAAGGATATTTTCCATGGTGGCTATGTTATTTCCAGGGGGCAGACACATACAGATAATGTAAACTGATTTAGCATTAAGTTCAAGTTTAGAGATGAGAATCTCAGCATGGGAATCTAGAGGTAGGTTGCAGTCATATGTGGTTAATTGTAAGCCAGATTTAAATAGAATAGCAACCCCACCACCTTTCTTAGCTACTCTGTCAGTTCTTATGATATTATATCCAGGTTGGATAATTTCATTATCTTTGATGGCAGGTTTAAGCCATGTTTCTGTTAGGCAGATAATGTCAAAAGAGTACACTTCCAAGACAGCTTGGAGTTGAGTTACTTTGTTGTTAATACTACGTATATTAAGATGAGCTAGTAGGAGGGAGTTAGATGGTTTAGCAAGGGGATAATTGGATGATTGATTATGGTTATGGAGAGAGATAGGGGTTGCTGTTGGGCCAGGGTTAGGATGAATATCACCGTCCTTTAATGTGAGGAGTTGTCCTAGATAGCTTAGGTTAGGGAACGTACTGTCCAGAAATAACACTCGCCTGAGATGTAGTGAATTATATTTAATGTGTAGTATTCTATGCTACATAGCAAGTAGGTAGCTGGGTGAGCATGTTATGTTTGCATGGTTATGCAGGTCTGGTAAGGGTTGAGATTTGGTTTGTTGATTGGGGTAGTCAGTGTGTGGATATATTGGGTGCTCATACAAGGAGAGTAAATAGGCAAAGGTTTGAAGTGGTAAGAGTAAAGCAGAGTAGAATTTGAAAAGGGATGGTTGGATTAGCCATTGGGAAGGATTAGCTATTTGTTACATATATATATGTAGAGATGGCAGTATTTAAGGTGAGAGTGTGTAAAAATAGGAGGGTGTGGTGAATATGGAGTGGAGTGGTAAACAGATGGGAGATGAGAGAGAAGTTTGCCAATGGGAAATGTGTAGAGGTTAATGGGAAGAGGAAGAGGTGTGATTAGAAATTATAAGAGTAGGACCCCTGGAGTGAGTGGGAATTGGGGGTAGGGAGGGAAGCGGAGTGAGCCCACAGGGCGAATGGAGTGGGTTAACCCAAGGAGAAGGAAGAAGGCAAGACTGTGAAGAACAATCAGTGGTTAGGTAGGTGAGATCAGAGGTGAGGAAAGTATGGAGGATTTAGCACTTATTTAGTGTAGCTGTTAGTAAGTTAAGAACAGAGAGGGTCACAGAGATTGTAGGCTAGAGGCAGGGGAATTAATGGATCCTTTGGGGAGGATTCAATATATAAGTAACTTGGGGGATAAAGTGAATACTTAAGCAATAGGTATGTGCTGCCACCTAGTAGACAAGCAGTAAATGACAAGAGCACTTAGAGCAGATAGTGAAAGTTAAAAAGTAATGTAAGGACCTGATAGTGGGGTAAAAAGAAGTCCGCAGAAGGCCGCTAGCAATGGAGCGCAGGGCTAAATACAACATTGACTGGTTACAATGACATGCCCTTTAGGATACATACACTTGCCGATGTCATAGGACAAGCAAAGGAAGTTGAGAGAACAGTGGAGGATCCCTACATAGAGGTTCTTTTTTCTGTCTGGAAGCCAGAAATATCTGGAATGGTGGGAGGCTTCAGGTTAGGTTATGCACTGTAGACTAACTGTAAGAAAAAGGGGACAGATAAAGTATTAGCAGGATAACAGTATGGGGGTAGCAAGTTAAATGGTTCAGTACAGCACACTGAATAGGCAGTGGACTAACCTAGAGGACAGTATGAGTTGAGGGTATGTGGGAATTACTAGGATACGGAAGATGAGAAAAGGGTGAGTGAGAGTACTAACATAAGGAATGCTAGGGAGGCTTAGGATACTAGATTATTCATGCAACAGAACACAGGAGTGGAGCAGTCAACAACTAACTTCACAGAGCAGTAAAATTAATTAGCAGCAGACAATTTCAAAGTAGTTAAAAACATTCTAGGCTATTATACTGCAAGAGCTGCAGGCAGAATGAACATTAAAAAAGTATTACATGGACAGTATATGAATTATACACACTAGTATAAAAAATAGGCAGTAATCCAACACGAGTACAGTTGATACAGTTCTTGGTAGTTGGGCTCAGACTAGACAGTATTTAGTTTTAGCAGGAGATACTGCGTGTATGTGTAAGCGTTGTAACAGTGCTTTCACTATTGTAGCTCCCATAACATGTGCAGACAGTTTGGCAGACTTGGCGGCATTTGCTATTGCTCCTGTTAACACTAAGGAGCCGGCCTTTAAATGGCATTTATACTGATCAACTAAGTTCCGGCAGTATGTGTGGGCATATAAAATCTGCTAAAAATCAATTTGTGAAACAGAAACTTGCTATATAGCAGATGTAGTTCTGTACTCACCTAACCAGTATGGGGTAAATCAATTTTGCACGGCTCCCTAGATGTGAATTATTCAGTACAACCTGATTGCAGCAGTAGTAAATGGGGTTAGGTCCAGTTAGAGCAGCACGTCTAGAACAATGGGGCAAACACTGGATCGAGCGCTTCAAAGGTTTGGCTATGTCTGCAAGTTAGTATAGCTAACATGCAACAAAACAGCTGCAGTATTGGGGAGCTGAGGACTAAATGGGCCACCAGTGAGGGTGCCAAAAGCGCAATATCTCATGAGCAGACACTCAGCAGTGGCCGATTCCAACCATGTACAGAGAGCAGGATACGCTGAGCTGCTATTTAGCAAGATAATATGCTCGGATTGGGCGCCAAACCCACATACGGTTGAAATGGCTGGGCAGTTAACCAACCAAGGCACAACCACTCGTAGAGCGGACACAGTCAGTTTAAACGGCAAAGCAGAATTAAAGCAAGGCACAACCGCTCATAGAGCGGGCACAAACAGTGTAAACGGCTGTGTAGTTCACTAAGCACAGCTACATCCAAATACAATTGCACGTTGAGCGCACACTACCCCTTTAAACAGAACAGTTTTTATAAAATAGCAGAGCCATTACTCAGGCAAGACATGCTATGACATGACCAATTTATGTACAGCAAGGCACAACTGCTCGTAGAGCGGACACAAACAGTTTGAACGGCAGAACAGATTAAAGCAAGGCACAGCCGCTTGTAGAGCGGACTCAAAGTTTAAACAGCCGGGCAGTTCACTAAGCACAGCTACATCAGAAAAATAACTCCTCGTTGAGCGCACACTACCAATTAAGCAGCAGAACAGGTTTTGTAAACAGCAGAAAAGTTACCCAGGCAAGACACGCTATTAGATGTCCATAGTATGTACAGCTATGCAAATATTAATACAATACAGATGAGAAAGGCTAGTGTAGGTACATATATAGTATTTTAACAAGTAAAGACACCAAGTAGCTCTTACCCATCAGCAGGGCCAGCAGCCTAAGGCAGAACAGGACTGGAGGGGGCAAAGCCTAGTCTAAAGATGGCGCAACAAATGCTGGCGTCCCTATAAAGATTTAGTGGAAGGTGAGGCAGGGAGGAGTAAGGCAGGAAGTGAGGAAGGTAGATATATGTAGGTGGATAGAAAAGAAGAAGAAGAGTGGTCTGCAAGAAGGAGGAGAGAGGGGGTATGGACAATGGAGAAAACCCAGAAAGGGACCCAAGGAGAAGAAAGCAAGACTGTGAAGAACAATCAGTGGTTAGGTAGGTGAGATCAGATGTAAGGAAAGAATGGAGGATTTAGCACTTGTTTAGTGTAGCTGTTAGTAAGGTAAGAACAGAGAGGGTCACAGAGATTGTAGGCTAGAGGCAGGGAATTAATGGATCCTTCGGAGAGAATTCAATATATAAGTAACTTGGGGGATAAAGTGAATACTTAAGCAATACGTATGTGCTGCCAGCTAGTGGACAAGCAGTAGATGACAAGAGCACTTAGATTAGAGTAGGGAAAGTTAAAAAGTAATGCAAGGACCTAATAGTTGGGTAAAAAGACGTCCGCAGAAGGCTGCTAGCAATGGAGCGCAAGGCTAAATACAACACTGACTGGTTACAATGACATGCCCTTTAGGATACATACACTTAGGCCGATGTCAAGGGACAAGCAAAGGAAGTTGAGAGAACAGTGGAGGATCCCTACATAGAGGTTCTTTTTTCTGTCTGGAAGCCAGGAATATCTGGAATGGTGGGAGGCTTCAGGTTAGGTTATGCACTGTAGACTAACCGCGAGCAGAGCCAGCAGCCCAAGGCAGAACAGGACTGGAGGGGGCAAAGCCTAGTCTAAAGATGACGCCACAAACGCTGTGAGGCAGGTAGGAGAAGGAGGGCTATATATTTATATACACACACATAAATGTTATATATATAGATATAGATATATGGATATATATATAGATATATATATATATATATATATATATATAGATATAGATATATATATATAGATACATACATATATATATATATATATATATATATATAGATATATATATATATATATATATATATATATATATACACACACACACACATATACATGCAATGTGTATATATATATATATATATATATATATATATATATATATATATATACACACATTTTTCAATTGAATTGTACAGGTTTAGGTCATATTAAAGGTGGGAAAAGTTTTGAAATGATTTACTGTGGTCTCATTTTTTTATATCACAAAAACCTGGCATTTTAACACAGGTGTGTAAACTTTTTATATTGTGTGTGTGTGTGTGTGTGTGTGTGTGTGTGTGTGTGTGTGTGTGTATAACATATATACGCATATATAAAGGTTAAACACAATAGAAAGGGAAAATATATTCTGATTTAAGAATATAATCACTCGATCCCAATGGAGCTTTAGAAGTGACAATCACGGCTGTCTTAAAGAGTGGCAAATGACATCTGAGATATTGTGCTCTGGGGCGTTATGGGTAAAGGTGGAGCTTCAGATTTGGATCCTAGAATCTTTAGAAAGTGGCAGAGTCAGATCCAAATCCACTGGTTGAGGAACAAATGAAAATGACATCAGATCTAAAGCTGACATGGGTTCCACTGCATTCCTGAGAATGACTATTGGCGGGTTTGAAATTTAACACCAGCAGCTGTATGAATATTATCCTTTTTTTCCAAATTCTCAAGGTAGGCTTTTAGTGAGAGGCTGAAAACTGCTTACCCATCCACAGGATCATTAAAAAAAGGTATTGTTGGTATTCTAGGTGAACCCGTAATACACACCAGTTACAACAATGAAGGACTACTGCCTGCATCTGCTACATCGGCAGAACAGTGAGACAAATGCATGTTGTCACCTGGCACAGTATCTTGCACTTCAGGTCTCTGTCAGGCAAGCCTCCTGTGACAGACTCATTTCATCAACCAATTCTCACTGGAACCCCCACAATATGCAACAAACCCTTGCATACTCAAAGTTAATGTGAAGGATGTATAAATGTGCTTCCCTAACTCGTACATGGTGTATATTTTTTATCTAATGGACAGCAGAACTCAGTGGAGAAGTAGCCTTTTTAAGAGCTGCAATAATGAGGAGATCTGGCCTGCAAGAGCCTGTCCAGCAGATCCAGTCTTTGGGAGGACAAAGAATTCTTTCTGGTCTCCTCAGGGTATCTGCCATAGTATCAGGGTTTCCCATGTTTCTTGGACCACAAGGTGCACCATTCTGTCTGCTGAGGGATAATTAAGGTCCTAAGCAGGATCCTTTACTGAGATGTCTTGGGAGGTCAGCAAAAATCCCCCTCATGCCTCATCATCTCTAGGACCACTTTGAAACTGGTCATCCGGTGGGATGGTGAGAAACAAATATCAAGGGTGGGGAAATCCTGAGGCGAGTCCAAGGGCCTACTATTCACCTGTGCTTCATACTCGGCATAAGATGGAAGTCTCAAAAGCATGACAAATTCTGCAAGAAACCATGTAATCAGTATTTAGTGCTTTTGTTTAAACTGTCAAATAACCCTACTGAACCCAACCCAATTAAAATATTACAAACAAATCCAAAAAAATCAAGACAGCGGCATTAAAATGAATTCACTAAAAATCATGAAAACATTAACTCTAGATAAATAAAAACAAATCTTACATTAGAATAAAGACATTGTGTATATAAAAATACATACAAAACCAAGCAGTTACTGTCAATCCAAATCCTTCCATAATGTAACTCAACAAGCTGCTAATGCAATTCTTTCAACTTAAGTAAATTCTTAGTCACCCCCCCCCCCAGTAACTTCTTCCAAAATGGAAAAAAAAGATTGAATTTGCTAAACCCACTGCATACAAACAAATGTTTAAATAAGGCATTGTTTTCATCCCCCACTCTAACAGAACAGCAGTGCTCATATGTGGTCCTTTAGAGTGCGCTCCACGTTACCAATGCAAAAGGCAAAGCATGAATCAAAGGGCCACAAAATTCACTATTATGGTCTTACAATTAAACCTGCCTGGACACTGATAAAATTTCCCCAAAATGCTTAGCCTTCCAACAGTCGACCTTGAAGATAAAATTACAATAAATACATGCTCCACATTTTGTCACTCTTCCAGACAACTAATATATATTGAACTCAGACTCTAGTATATTTGTAATGTTCCTTCAAAGTTTAAACATAATCCCCATGCGATGACTTAAATTATTTGCAGGACAGTGGTTAAAACCTATTACAACATGCCAATTTCTGGTCATGTTTTTGATTTTGTCAGACATATTGCTATATGGCAAGATCAAATTTCCATAGCAATTGGACCTGCATCCTGTACCTTCCATATTTTTATTGGTGAAATTCCCACCAAGAACAAGGAACTTAAATCTACCTTGCCACGCCACACTTCACCAAATGTGTTTTTATTTATAGACACCGGAGAGCCTTGATTTCTGAACAAATCACTTAAAAAAATCCATGTACTTCAAAAACATGATACCAAATGACATCTTTCTGGAAGACACTACTACCTACCCCTTAACCAACCCAATCTTTTATGTGTAGGGGGTGGCAGCTACAGAAATCCAAATACAAACTGAAAAAGGTCAGTTTGCAGTAAGTCACCAACACAAACCTTCCCAACCTCTGATTTTTATAAAATGTTACATCTAAACAGTGTACAAGATAAAGGTACTAGATAGCATAAAACTTAAGAATCCAATGATGAAACTGATATAATCCAAGAATTATTCTAACATCTCAAGACTACCATTCCACAAGTTAACATACCATTCATAAATATCAAGACTGGATCTTTGAGAAGAAATGGGAAGTCTCCCATATGTAAATTACAATACTGGCAAAAACTCAAGAGCAAATGGCGTCCATTGAACCACTACTTTTGTTTGAAAAACTCCCCAGAAACCAAATAACTCCATTAAACCAAATATATTTATTTTCCAAAATGATGGTCATACAATCAGAAATCATCCCCACTTCCATACTGCTCCAAAAGAATTCAGGCACCTGTGCCTCTGTAAACCATTCCATGCGTTTCCATCCCTGCCACTGATTTACAAAGAACTTCTTAAAGTTCAAAAAGAAATGTCAGAGATCATTGTGGTGACCCAGACAATCATGGTTCTTCCTACTAATAGTACTGGCCAGGGCCAATTACTTTGGATTTGCTCACACAATCTCAGGGGTGACCATTGCCCCCCATTTGGAGAAACTTCAACTGACGGACCTGATTCAATTTAGACTTCATTTAGGCACTTGTTTCATGAGGATGTACAGCAGGTGTTAAAGGAAGCCAGACACCTGCTACTAGAAACTCATGTTTACAAATGGATGAGGTTTTCTAAGTGGTGCCTAAATAGAAACAGGCAGTTTATTGAGGATACTATCCTTCTGGCCTTAAAATATCTGTGAACTACTTCAGGATGGCTTATCATACGTATCCATTAAAATACATTTATAGCAGCAATCTCTGCTTGTTTGCCAATTGGATACTGCTTTTTCTTCTTTGGTGAAACAGTTCATGAAAGGAGTTTTGTAGGAGAGAACCCCCCCCCCCCCCGCAAGCTAATTACTCTATCATAGGGCCTAAATTATGCTCTTGAAAAACTGACCATGCTACCTTTTGAACAGGCATCGCTAAATCTCAAGTTCTTAACATGGAAAACTGTTTTCTTTATTGCTCTATCTGCAAGGTGAGTTTCTGAGCTGCAAGTTGTCATGGTGGAACAACCTTACCCAATTTTCCACATGGATAGTTTTGTATTAAGCACTAATCTTTGTTTTATGCTGAAAGTGGTCTCAGAATTCACTATCAGTCTATTAATCTCCCTGTGTTCTAACAAAGGAGAGAGAATATTTCATACTTTGGATGTACACAGGTAGAACAGGTACTACCTTAACAAAACAAAGCCCTTTAGGAAGACCAAAAGGCTTTTTATTTCCTTTCCTGGGCAAAGAAAGATCAACCAGCCTTTAAGCAATCATTACATGTTAGTTGTCCTCTGGTATTATTTTTATTGCACCCTCCACAGCATGACCAGAACGTCTCTGGGGAAAGTACAGTTGTGTACACTTACCATAAATGTAGATGTTAGAGTGTCTTCACTGTTGCGGTCATGACTGTAGGGTTCTCCCCTGCCGGCAGACAGTCCTCGGTCGGCCAGAATCCCAAAGTCTGGGTTCGGCGTCGGCTGTTCAGCCATGCTCCCTGACGTCAGAGCGCCAGGAGTACAAAGCTGACAGCCGACGCCATGTTCTCCAGTTTTTCTTGCCCCAGATGTCAGAAGTTCCAAAATGAGTAAAGTCCCATACCCTTTGCAAATACACCTCAGAAAAAGGGTGAAAAAAGGAACCACACAAAAGAAAAAATAAGAGGGGACAGGAGGGAGGAAGCAGACTGCAACAGTGAAGACACTCAAACATCTACATTTATGTTAAGTGTACACAACTGTACTATGTTCATCGTGTTTCACTGTTGCAGTCATGACTGTAGGGTAGAGTCCCAAAGCAGAATGAAAGGGAGGTGGTCATAAAGTAGAGGGGGCGGCTATAAGGCCCTGCAAGACGGCAGAAGCAAAGCCTGCCCTAGACTTAGAGCAGAGAGGAAGATTGTAGTGTTTGGAAAAAGTATGCACTGAACTCCAAGTTGCAGCTTCCAAAATGTCTTTGGTAGGAACTCCCCTGAGGAAGGCAGCTGAAGTGGCAGCAGCTCTGGTAGAGTGAGTCCTTATACTCCCTGGGATTTGCTTTCCATGGTGTGAATAGCAAAATCTGATTCCATGAGCAATCCATTTAGAAATGGTCTGTTTTGAGATGGCTTTACCTTGGGAACTTGAAGCATAAGAAACAAACAATTGCTCTGATTTCCTGATGTCCTTGGTTCTGTCCAGGTAAAAACGTAGTTGTCTGTGTACGTCCAAGGAATGCAAGATCCTTTCCCCTTTATTTTGAGGAGTGGGGAAAAAAGTTGGCAAGTGAACAGTTTGATTTAAAGCCACTTTGGAAACCACCTTAGGCATGAAAGTAGGATTAGTCCTTAAAGACACCCTGTCTTGATGAAAAATAATATAAGGTTCTACAGTCATAAGAGTTTGCAACTCTGAAACTCTCCTGGCAGAGGTCAGAGCTAACAGGATGGCTGTCTTCCAAGATAAAAACTTGATGTCAGATGTGACAGCAGGCTCAAAAGGAGGTAAGGTGAGCTTTTCCAAAACATAGTTGAGATCCCAAGCAGGAATGGGAGGAGATATAGGGGGCCTTAAGTTCTTAGCTCCTCTGAGAAATTGTCTCATGAGCTGGTGGGAAAAGATTGGAGGGTCTGTATTATAATGAGCAGAAATAGCAGAGGCATGAATCTTTATGGAAGAGAAAGAAAGACCCTTGTGTAAGAGGTCTGTCAGGTAAAGTAGAATCTGAGGAATGTTAGGAATAAGAAGATCAGAATCCTGAGCCTGCATCCAGGAACAAAATCTTTTCCATTTTCCTGCATAAGATTTTCTAGTGCTAGGATGTCTGGCTTCTAAAATGACATCCATAACCTGCTTGGGTAGGAGAGAATGATTCAAAGACTCTGGATTAACCAGGCCGCCAGGCTGAGAGTTTTGACATGGGAGTGTAGAACCTGACCCTGGTGTTGGGACAGAAGGCTCGGAGTCTGTGGTAAAACCCAAGGGGGCTCCAGACAAAGGTTTTTCAGAGTTGGGTACCAGAACTGTCGAGGCCAATTTGGGGCCAGCAAGATTATCATCTTGGGCTTGTCCTGTTCGATCTTTAATAATACTCGTGGAAGAAGAGGAAGAGGCGGAAAGGCATATCCCGTGAGGTTTCTCCAACTGAATGACAGTGCATCCACTTTCCAAGCTAGCTCATGGAAAGTCCTGGTGCAAATAATCTGTAGTTGATTGACGTGGGATGCAAAGAGGTCTATGTGAGGACATCCCCAGACTGCAGTAATCATCTTGAAATTTTCGGTATCCAGCATCCATTCCTGTGGGTCCGAGAGGTTTCTGCTCAGACTGTCTGCCAAGAAGTTTTGCTTCCCTGGTAGAAACTGTGCTTGAAGGTCCAGATTGCAAGCTAGAGCTGTGTTCCAAAGATCCATGGCTAGTCTGCAAAGGGGATAGGAATGAGATCCCCCTTGCTTGTTTATGTACCACATAACTGTGGTGTTGTCTGTCCGTATCAGTAGTTGTCCTGGTTGTAGAAGATTCCTGAAGGCCAATAGAGCTTTCTGAACGGCTAACATTTCCTTTAAATTGATATGCAGGTGCTTCTGATCCTTTGTCCAAAGGCCCTGCAGACAGTTGCCATGAAAATGGGCTCCCCATGCATAATCTGAGGCATCCGTGGCCAGTATCTGAGTGGCAGGAGGCAGACAGAAGGGTTTTCCTTTGTTTAGAGTACATGCCTTGGACCACCAAAGGAATTCCTTTTGAAGACAAGGCAGGACGGAGATCAGTATGTCTAAACTGTGGCAATGCTGAGACCATACACTTTTTAGGTACCACTGTATTTTCCTCATATGTAGTCTTGCATATGGTACGAGAAGGATGCAGGAGGCCATGTAACCCAAAGCCTGCAGGAATCTCCTTGCAGATAGCCGAGTTAAAGTTGCCAAGGTTTTGAAATTTGAGGCCAGCTGTAATTGTTTTTCGCATGTCAGAAATGCCATCTGGGTTGTTG
This sequence comes from Protopterus annectens, assembly GCF_019279795.1. NCBI lineage: Eukaryota > Metazoa > Chordata > Ceratodontiformes > Protopteridae > Protopterus > Protopterus annectens. Next base: position 1,708,384,812 of record NC_056743.1, on the reverse strand, counting down.
TGTTTAGAAAAGCGTCCAGAAAAATTATCTGTTGTGAGGGTGTCAAATTTGACTTTTTTATGTTTACAGTGAATCCCAGGAACTTGAGAAGATTCTGAACAAACTCTAGATGCTGGAGTAAGACATCCTTGCTGTCTGCCTGAATAAGACAGTCGTCCAGATAAGGGTAAATTTGAATTCCCTTGAGTCTGCAATAAGCTACTACTGGAGCCAGGCATTTGGTGAAGACCCTGGGCGCAGTAGACAATCCAAAGGGCAGCGCAGAGAATTGATAGTGTCTCGATCCGGCCTTGAACCTGAGGCATTTTCTGCGTTCCTGTCTGATAGGGATGTGTAAATATACCTCCTTTAAATCCAAAGTTACCATCCATGCATTTTTGGTCAGCATTGGAAGTAGCTGCTGTAGAGTAAGCATCTTGAATTTTGGTATCTCTAGAAAAGTGTTCAAGACTGACAGATCCAGAATGGGTCTCCATGAATTTTGCTTCCTGGGGACTAGAAAGAGCCTTGAGTAAAAACCTTGTCCCATCTCTGAAAGTGGAACTAGTTCTATGGCTTTCATAGCCAAGAGAGCTTCCACCTGGTTTAAGGCCTCTGACCATTGATGTTTTGGAAGATCTGGCCATCCGCTTGGCCTTGGTAGGGTATGAAAATGGAATTTGTAACCTCTTGAAACTACATCCAGAACCCACTTGTCTTGGGTTATATGAGTCCAATTTAGGTGAAAAAGAGAATGTTTTCCTCCGAGAGGGGCTTCCAGGCAAGAAGTTCCTGCAGCCCAACAGAGGGAGTCATTGAGTCCGTTTCCGATGAGCTTGTGCCCTGTCCTCTCCTATCCTAGGGGTGGAAGCAGTCCACTGTTTTGGTCTATAAGAGGCTTGCGTTTGAGGCCTTCCTCGGGAGCGTCTGTATCTACCCCTCTGAGGACTATCTGAATTGGGAAAGGACCAATTTTTTGTAGGCCAATTCCTACTAAATCTGGGTGGCTGTACTTGTAAGAAATCTTTAACTGTTTGCATGGATTTTGCTTTGTCCTCCATCTTTTTAATCACCTCTTCAGCTTTAGATCCAAACAAAACATTATGCTGAACAGGAGCATCCAATAATTTAGCCTTTACTTGATCTGGCAAATTTTGTTCCTTTAACCATGCATGCCTTCTAATAACTGTGCCAGAGGCAGCAGCCCTACAAGAAGCCTCCAAGGCATCAAAATCCACAGTGTAAACCATGCTTTCCAACTTGTACAATGGCATGCATTAAGTCCTGTAGCTGCTTATCATCTGCACGGGCGGAAATGGAAGTCAGCTTTTGTTTTAGAATAGACAGAAGAAATTGCTGGTATTTCCGCATATGAAACTGGCAGTTTAAAGCCCTAATAGATAAAGTAGCATAAGTGTACACTTTTTTGCCCTATCTTTCTAAAGATATGGAGTCCTTCTCAGTGGGAATGGGTTTTTTAGCAGAAGCGGCCTTTACGCCCTTAGAACCCTGAAAAATGGTTTCAGGGTCAGCAGTAGAATTCTTGTATAAAAACTGGTGGGAATCAGGAACCCTATAGTATCTGTCTGGCTTAACAGGAGCTGGAGGAAAAGAATCAGGAGTCAAGTTAGCCTCCAAAAAAGCATCATCCACAATATCTAAAATAGGAGGAATAGCCAGGGGTCTATGTTGGGGAAGAAGAAGAAAATCTCAATCTTTTCTTAGATTCTGAATACTCCTGTCCTTCCCAGTGGAAATGTTCCCTCATTTCATGCAAAGTTTCCCCAAAAGAGAAATCCTCAGTGGGAGAAGCCGAAGGAATGGATTCCTCAGCATCAGAATCCTCATAAGGAGGGAAAGAATATTCCTGGTCAGAAGAAGAAAGTGAAGAAACAGAAGCCTGATCAGAGGAGCCATAATAAACTTCCTGCCTTGGCCTTTTATCTGGAGGGGGATGTGAACTCCTAATCATAGTAAGTAAGTCCTCCGCCATCTTAAGTAACTCTTTCTGAGACTTGGGAGCCGGATCAGAAGAGGCCTGGTCTGCAGTCTTTGATTTGGAAGGAGTCTTTGCCTTTATTAGAAGCTGAGTAGGCCTGAAAACCCCTTCGGAAGCCGGTACCTGCATAGCGGCTCTGGACCCATCCGAAGGAGCATTGTCCGAAGGTCCTGCAACAGAAATAGTCAAAGGCCTAGTTGGCTCCTCGTGGGAGTCCGTTTCGGCTATCTGTTCTGAAATGGCCGACGACAGGGGCTGCAAAAGCACCTCACTGACGACGGCCGAACCTGAAGCTGGCTCTGCTTGTGCAATATCATCTGATTTGGACCTCGGAGGCCTGTCTTTGTCCTTGCGTCGTTTGTGAACTCCGGTAGCCGGAACCATATCCGACGACATTTTGTAATTAAAACGCCTACCGAAGTAATGAAATGCAAAATCGTACCTTCATTTAATAGTACATTGATTGAATCTAGCACAAAACCGACAACTAGCTACGTCGTGGTCAAGGCCTAAGCAAGGAATACAAGTAAGAATGAAAATCCTTATGAGGTATTTGCTTTCCACATGAAATACAATTATTAACTTTTTCTGACATCGGACTGGAGCAAGAAAAAAGTTTCCCCAACGGGGTACTTAGCTTTGAGAAGGAAAAGAAAGTCTTCGGACTGAAGTTTGTTTAGAAAAAATTGTCAAGAGTCAGCCGACTGGCACTTGCGAACTGCTATCACCGCACAGCAAGAAAGACTGGGGAACATGGCGTCAGCTGTCAGCTTTGTACTCCTGGCGCTCTGACGTCAGGGAGCATGGCTGAACAGCCGACGCCGGACCGAGACTTTGGGATTCTGGCCGACCGAGGACTGCCTGCTGGCAGGGGAGAACCCTACAGTCATGACTGCAACAGTGAAACACGATGAACATCTAGCCTGAAGTGGGGGATCACAGCAAAAAAACTTGCTGTACTACACGTTGGAAAAAGAGGCGAAGAGATTGTAGCAAGGCTGACCCCCACTTTAGAAAGATCCGTTTTGCTACTGAAGGATTCAGAGAACACTCGTAAGGGATCAGGACAGTTCTGCTGAGCCTGTCCTGTCCACTAGAATGCTGGACCTCCCCAGAATGTGCACTGCCACCAGAAAACGGCCGGTGGAGATCGTCCACTCCCACAATCTCATGGCTTAGCTACAAAAGGGGTAAGACCTGGTTCCCACCCATTTGTTGATGTACCAGACTACCAACATGCTGTCTTGTCTGGATGACAATCGTCCCTAGGGGAAGATGGGCATGAAGAGTTTGCAACGCCAATAGCACCGCCCTCATCTCCAGGACACTGATATGCAACTGGGTCTCCAGGGAAGACCACGTGCCTTGAATTGTCCTTCCCAAGCAATGTCCCCCCCACGCGAGTAGGGAGACGTCCATGGTCACTGTGGACAGAGGGGCAAGAATAATAAATGGGCAACCTCGAAGACGTTCCTGGGACTGAATCCACCAGAGAAGAGAATCTGTGCATGCTCGCGACAGATGAACAGGATGTGACAGTGGTAGATCAAGAAATGACCACTGGACTGCCAGACTCCATTGGAGCACTGTCTTGTGCAACCGAGCTGTGGGAACAAAGGTGATCGCAGCCGCCGTGGACCTCAACACCCTTAAAACAAACTCTGCTGGAGGAGACGGAAAGTACAGTTGTGTACACTTACATAAATGTAGATCTTTCAGTGTATTCACTGTTGAAGTCATTACATTTGGGTAATCCTGCTGGCAGGTTGCCCTCAGTCGACCTGAATTCCAAAGTCTTGGGTCCTGCGTCAGTTGCCATCTCCTCTTCCATGACATCAGGTTGTCAGGGTTATAAAACAAGCAGCCAACACCATTTTCTTTAGTTTTTCTTGCCCCAGATGTCAGGTGCCCCTAAAAAGGTAGCAAAAAAATATATATATATATATATGTATGTATGTATATATACATGCATCAATACAAACTTTACCTTCATCTACAAGCAAATACACCACACATATTGTGGAAGATAGAGAAGGATAGATAAACTCCAGAATGAAAGGGGGATGGCGGGTGGGTAACCTGGACTGCAACAGTGAATACACTCGAACATCTACATTTATGTAAGTGTACACAACTGTACTATGTTCTTCGTGTTTCACTGCTGCAGTCATTACATTTGGGTAGAATCCCACAGCTATGGATGGGAGACTGGAGCTAAACAGCATTAGGTGCGGCTAAAAGGCCCTGCAGAAAGTACAGTTTTGTACCTACCATAAATGTAGATGTCCGATAGATATGCAACTGCAGTCATAACATATGGGTTGTCCTGCCTCAGGCAGCCCTCGGTCGGCCGAATTCCAAAGTCTGGGTCCGGCGTCGGCTGGTGTCGCCTCCTCTCTGACGTCACAACGGCTAGATTATAAAGGCATCGGCCGACGCCATCTTCTTCAGTGTTTCTTGCCCCAGATGCCAGGTGCCCTCCTAGGAAGGCTAAATTTGGTGAATGGATAAACAATTCCAGACATGCACAACAGTAATAAACAGATACACCATAGGAGATACCCCCAGCTAAAGGGAACAGGGGGAATGGACCCAAATGAAGGAAAAGAGGGGAAGGAGTGAGGGAAAATCCGACTGCAGTTGCATATCTATCGGACATCTACATTTATGGTAGGTACAAAACTGTACTATGTCCTTCAAGAATGCAACTGCAGTCATAACATATGGGTTGAATACCATAGCCAAGCTGGGGGTGGACAGAGCTAAGAAAAAGATGGTATAGCTAAAATGCCCTGCAGGACTGCCGAAGCAAAGCCTGCTCGGGATCTGGAGTATAAAGGCAGGTTGTAGTGTTTGGTAAATGTATGCACGGAGCTCCATGTAGCAGCCTCTAGAATGTCCTTTGTAGCCACTCCTCTTAGGAAAGCTGTGGATGTGGCTATAGCTCTGGTGGAATGTGGCCTAATATTGGCTGGCACACACTTTCCATGGTGAGAATAGCAGAATCTGATGCAGTGTCCAGTCCATTTTGAAATTGTTTGCTTGGAAATTGCTTTTCCTTGTATTCCAGCAGCATAGGCTACAAACAGCTGGTCAGACTTTCTGGTGGCCTTAGTTCTGTCCAAGTAGTAGCGTAGTTGCCTGTGTATGTCCAAGGTATGCAGCAGTCTTTCCCCTCTATTTTGAGGATTGGGGAAGAAGGTAGGAAAGTGAATGGCTTGATTTAGAGACACCCTGGAAATCACCTTCGGCATGAAAGAAGGATTTGTTCTTATTGAGACTCTGTCCTGATGGAAAATGAGGAAAGGAGGTACTGCCATGAGTGCCTGTATCTCCGAGACTCTTCTTGCTGATGTGATTGCCAATAGAAAAACCGTTTTCCATGATAGAAATTGCATCTCCGAGGTTGCTGCTGGCTCAAAGGGAGGCAGAGATAATTTTTCCAGTACAAAATTGAGGTCCCATGCAGGTACAGGTTGTTGTCTGGGAGGCTTGATATTCTTTATTCCTCTCAGGAACTGTCTTAGCAAAGGATGTGAGAACACTGGTGGATCACAATTGTATCTTGCTGAGATTGCTGAGGCATGAATCTTTATGGAAGAATATGAGAGTCCAGAATGAAACATTTCTGCCAAGTATTCCATTATCTGAGGTATACTCAGTACTGTTGTATCCTGACCCCTGTTGGCAGCCCAGAAGCTGAATCTCTTCCACTTGGCTGAATAGGCTTTTCTGGTGGATGGTCTGCGTGCTTGAGTTAAAGTAACCTCCAGGCTGTCAGATGTAATGTTTTCAGATTTTGGTGAACAGTCCTGTAGTTGTGTTGTGTTAGGAGCAGGGGCCATAGGGGCAGAGGCCACGGTTTGGTCCGAGTTATGCTCAATGGCAATGGGTACCAGTGTTGCTTTGGCCAGTCTGGAGCCATCAAAATGCCCGTTGGTTGTTCTGCTTTGATCTTCAGAATCACCTTGGTCAACAGTGGCAGAGGGGGAAATGCATACATTTTTAGGGAATTCCAGCTGAAGGAGAGAGCATCCGTTGCCCAGGCTAGTGCACGGTGGGTCCTGGTACAGAACTTTTCCAGGTGATGATTCGTGTGAGACGCAAATAGATCTATGTCCGGTCTTCCCCATGTCTTTGTTATTTGTGAGAACATGTGTGGATGCAGCATCCATTCGTGTGGATCCAAGAAATTTCTGCTCAACTTGTCCACCAGTACATTGTCCTTGCCTGGCACAAACTGGGATTGCAGGTGTATCTTCCGACTCAGTGCTTTTTCCCAGAGAATCATCGTTAGTCTGCAGAGGGGGTATGAATGAGTCCCTCCCTACTTGTTTATATACCACATGACAGTGGTGTTGTCTGTCCTTATTAGTAAATGTCCTTGCTGCAGTGATTTTTCGAAACTGTCGATTGCATGTATCACTGCCAGCATCTCTTTTTGGTTTATGTGCAGATGCCTTTCCTTTGGTGTCCATTGACCTTAAACGCATCTGCCCTCCATGTGCGCCCCCCATCCATGATCTGAGGCATCTGTTGTAATTATTTGACCTGCTTGAGGTTTGTTGAAAGGCATGCCTTTGTTTAATTGACTTGCTTGAGCCCACCACAAGAATTCCTTTTGCAGACATGGAATAAGTGGGATTACGTCGTCTAGGCTTTGGCTGTGTTGTGACCATAAGCTTATCAAATACCATTGCAGCTTTCTCATATGAAGTCTTGCCAAAGGTATCAGGAGAATGCATGATGCCATGAACCCCAGGGCCTGCAGGAGTTTCCTTGCAGTCAGCTGGGGGAGCTGTGCTAGGCCTTTGAAGTACTCTGGTAACTGCTGCTGTTTTTCCTCTGTGAGGTAGGCCATTTGTGTTTGTGTGTCCAGTTTGGCTCCTAGAAAAATAATCTGTTGGGATGGGAGTAGCCTTGACTTTTGAATATTGACTGTGTATCCCAAGGCCTGTAGTAATTGCATGACATAGTCCAAGTTTTTTATTAAGGTTTGTCTGTTGTCTGCTTGTATGAGGCAGTCGTCCAGGTAGGGGTATATTTGAATTCCCTGGAGTCTGCAGTGTGCCACTACTGATGCCAGGCATTTCGTGAACACTCTGGGCGCAGTAGATAAGCCAAACGGCAATGCTGAGAATTGATAGTGCTCTGTCCCTGCAAGAAATCTGAGGTATCTTCTGCAGCTTTGTCTGACTGGGACATGCAGGTATGCCTCCTTGAGGTCCAGAGTGACCAGCCAAGACCCCTTGCCCAGCATGGGAAAGAGTTGCTGTAACGTTAGCATTTTGAACTTTGGCACAATGAGAAAAGTATTTAGAGTAGACAAGTCCAGTATAGGCCTCCATTTGTTTTCCTTTCTTGGAACAAGGAACAGTCCTGAATAGAATCCCTGGCCTTGTTCCTGGGGAGGTACCTTTTCTATTGCTTTTATACTTAATAGCTTTGAAACTTGAATGAGTGCCTCTGCCCTTTTATGGTGTGGCAGGTTTGGCATGCCTTGTCTTGTAGGTAAAGTATGGAAGTGGAATCTGTAACCCTTGTCTATTAAATCCAGTATCCAACTGTCCTTGGTTAAGATATGCCAGTTTTTTGAGAATAAGGATAATTTTCCGCCCAAGGGTGCTTCTGTCTGAGCCCTTGTAGGCGGTATGAAAGTCAAGTCATTGTGATTGTCCTTGTGGTGCAGCTGGACTGGCTGCAGCCCTTCTTTGATTTGTAGGTTGCCATTGGCGTCCCCTGTAGGAGCCTCGGTATTGGCCTCGGCCATGCCTGTTCTTTCCCCTTTGAAACCTGTCCGAGTCTGGGAAGGACCAATTTTTTGAAGGCCAGTTTCTACTGAATCTGGGTGGCTGAACCTGGAGGAAATCCTTGACTGTCTGTACCGACTTAGCTTTTTCCTCAATGGACTTCAACACATCTTGTACATTAGCGCCAAAAAGCTTCTGTTTTTCCAGAGGTGCATCAAGTAACTTTACTTTGACATGGTCTGGCAGTGGCTGATCTTTTAACCAAGCATGTCTACGTATCACAGCCCCAGTCATAGCTGCCCTACATGAAGCTTCCAATGCATCATAACCACACTGAAGAAAATGATTGTTAACCTGCTGAGTGTTATGTATGTGATCCTGCAATGCCTTTCTGTCAATAGGCTCAGGGGAGGCTAACTTTTTCTGTAAATCATCCAGTAAAAAATCCTGGTACTGAAACATATGAAAAAGGCAGTTAAGAGACCTCATTGCTAGGGTGGTAGAGGTATAAACTTTTTTACCCCATCTCTCCATAGACCTAGCTTCCCTATCCGCTGGCAAAGGATTTTTGGCAGTGGAGGTAGCCACTCCCTTGGGACCCTGTGAAATAGTTTCTAAATCCACGGTGTGGGCCTTAAAGAGATGTTTGAGTGTGTCAAGGACTCTGCAATATCTGTCTGGCTTGACAGGAGCAGGGGGGAGAGAGTCAGGGTTTGCACTGGAAACGGAGAAAACATCATCCAAAACCTCCATCACAGGAGGAATAGCTAAAGGTCAGTGCTGGGGAAGCTTTAGGAAGGTACGGAGCCTTTTCCTGGAATCAGAGAATTCCTGACCCTGCCATTGGAAATGTTCCCTCAGAGTGCAGGACTTCACCAAAAGAGAAATCCTCTGGAGGAGAGGCAGAGGGGATTGATTCCTCAGCATCAGAGTCCTCATAGGCCTGGAAGGATTCTTCTTGAATATCTGAATGCTCAGAATCCCCAGAGGCCTCATCTGAAGAGAGGTTCTCAGTCTGCTCAGTTCTAGGCCTTTTCTCTGCAGGAGGCTGAGAACCCCTGTCTGGGTGAGGCTGAAACCCCCTGATAAGGGAAATAAGGTCTGCAGCAAGAGACATTATCTGTTTATCAGAGTAGGGGGCCTGGACAGCAGGTTTAGGATGGGCCTTGGCCTGGCTGGCGGCCTTAGCACGTGCAAAGGCCTTGATGGACATAAGATACAGGAGGCCTAGCAGCCCCACGTGCAGGAGTGACCTTGTCCACCGGAATGGTGTCAGGTAAATCATGAACTTCGGTATCCGGAGGAAAATCAACAACCGGTACCAGAGAGGTCTCCGGGACCGAAGGACAGGATAACGCTGTGTCGTCGGCCTGGAGCGGCTGAATTATCGCTTCCACAGGGACCGAAGCACTAGCGGAGGGTCTAGGAGTAGTATCGGTAGAGGACGCGGGCCGAGGATGCCGGTCCCGGTCCTTCCGTTTTTTGGAAGATTGAGCTGTCGGTAGATCCGACGGCATGATATACGCGAAGGATTCGCCAAAAAAGTCTTCAGCAAATTCTGCCCGGCGCCTGAGAGTGCGCTTATTAAAGCAAGCACAGGCAGCACAGGCCGAGATGTCGTGGTCTGGGCCCAGGCAAGGAAGACAGTAAGAATGGAAGTCCTTATGAGGTATTTGTTTACCACAAGACAAACAATTATTAACTTTCTCAATTTGTTCTGACATCGGCTGAGGCAAGAAAAAATGTTCCCCAACGGGGTACTTAGCTTTTAGATGACTTCGGTACTGAAAACACAGGAGCTGTCCGACCGGCACTTGCGAACTGCTTCTGCTTCGGGCACCGCGCGGCAAGAAAGACTGAATAAGATGGCGTCGGCCGATGCCTTTATACTCCAGCCGTTGTGACGTCGGAGAGGAGGCGACACCAGCCGACGCCGGACCCAGACTTTGGAATTCGGCCGACCGAGGGCTGCCTGAGGCAGGACAACCCATATGTTATGACTGCAGTTGCATTCTTGAAGGACATCTGCAGTGGCAAAGCCTGCCCTGGACTTAGAGTAGAGAGGCAAATGATGATGCTTTGTAAAGGTGTGAACAGAACTCCAAGTAGCAGCCTCTTGTCTTTGGTTGGTACTCCTCTGAGAAAGTCTGCTGAAGTAGCTGCAGCTCTGGTGGAATGAGACTTAATGCCCTTGGGCACAGGTTTGCCATGGTGTAAGTAGCAGAAACGAATGCAGTGGCTTATCCTCTTTGAGATAGTCTGCTTTGAAATAGCCTTTCCTTCTGATCCTGCAGCATACGTCACTAGTAATTGCTCAGTTTTTCTTAGAGCTTTAGTCCTGGTCAAGTAGAATCTTAGCTGTTTGTGTACATCCAAGGAATGCAGAATTCTCTCCCCCTTGTTTTGGATAAAAGGTTGGCAGATGAATAGTTTGGTTAAGAGCCACACGGGAAACCACCTTAGGCATAAATGAAGGATTTGTCTTCAGAGACACCCTGTCTGGGTAAAATATGATAAAAGGGTCCACAGCCATGAGGGCCTGTAGCTCTGAGACTCTTCTTGCTGAAGTAATTGCTAGTAGCAGTGTTGTTTTCCATGATAAGAACTTTATATCAGCAGTAGCAGCTGGTTCAAATGGAGGCAGGGTGAGCTTTTACAACACATAATTGAGGTCCCATGCAGGTACTGGGGATCTTCTAGGAGGCCTTGACTTTTTGACATGGATCTTATTTGATGAGAAAGATAGGCCTTTGTCAAGCATCTCAGTCAAGTATTGTAATATCTGAGGAATATTTGGTTCTGCTGTATCAGTATAGTGCTCGATTCCAAGCACAGAATCTCTTCCACTTATCAGCATAAGATTTTCTAGTACTAGGCCTTTTGGCTTCCAAAATGACATCAATCACAGCTTTACTGAGAGGTGTTGTTTGTATAACTACATGATCAGCCATGCTGCCAGGTTCAGTGATTTTTTTGCAGGATCTGACTGTTTCGCTGGGACAGTAGTTGAGGTCTTTGAGGTAAGGTCCAAGCTGGGTACTGAGACAAGTTCCTTAGGATTGGGTACCAGTATTGGCGGGGCCAGTCCGGGGCAATTAGTATCATCTTTGGTTTCTCTTGTCTGACTTTTAGTAGGACCCTGGGAAGAAGAGGCAGAGGAGGAAAGGCGTAAACCGATAGGTTTTTCCAATTGAGGGATAGGGCGTCCACTTTCCATGCTTGACTGTGATAGGTCCGTGTGCAGAATCTTTTCAATTGATAATTTTGAGGAGAGGCAAATAGATCTATGTCCGGGCTCCCCCATTTCTTTGTTATCATGCTAAAGATTTGTGGATCTAGTTTCCACTCGTGAGGGTCCATAAGGTTTTTGCTTAAATCATCTGCCAGAGTATTTTGTTTTCCTGGCAGGAATTGAGCTTGAAGATGTATTTGGCAAGTCAAATCTGTGTCCCACAGTGCCATGGCTAATCTGCAAAGGGTGTATGAGTGCGTGCCCCCCTGCTTGTTTATATAACACAACCGTGGTGTTGTCCGTCTTTATCAGTAGTTGTCCTGGATGAAGTAAGTCCTTGAAGGCTGTCGGGGCATTTTGAACAGCTAGCATCTATTTTTGGTTGATATGTAGATGCATTTGTTTTGGGGTCCATATGCCCTAAAAGCATCTTCCTGCCATGTGGGCCCCCCGGGCATAATCTGATGTGTCTGTTGTTAAGGTTTGGCTGGCAGGGGGTAGAGTGGCCCATGTTTTGGTGACATGCCTTTGCTCACCATAGAAACTCCTGTTGTAGGCAGGGAATGAGAGGAATCATTGTTTTCAGACTGTGACAATGTTGACCCCATAAACGTTTTAGGTACCATTGCAGTTTCCTCATATGCAGTCTTGCATATAGAATCAGTAGGATGCAGGATGCCATGAAGCCCAAAGCCTGCAGAGTTTGTCTTGCAGATAACTGGGTTTTTGTTGCCATCAGTTTGAAGTAAGTAGTCAGTTGCCTTTGTTTGTCTGGCGTGAGGTAAGCCATCTGGGCAGTTGTATTCAAGCTTGCACCCAGGAATGTTATCTTTTGAGAGGGTACCAGTTGTGATTTATTTTCGTTTATTGTGTACCCTAGGCATGTTAGAAGCCTTTTCACAAACGCCAAGTGTTGAAGAATGCCCTTGTTCTCTGCTTGAATGAGACAGTCGTCCAAGTAAGGATATATTTGTATACTTCTTTGTCTGCAAAAAGCAATTACTGGTGCCAGGCACTTTGTAAAGACCCTGAGCGCAGTAGATAAGCCAAATGGCAGTGCAGAGAATTGGTAATGCATTAAGCCAGCCTTTAATCTGAGGTATCTTCTGCACAATTGCCTTATTGGGACATGCAGGTATGCCTCTTTTAGGTCTAATGTCACCAGCCAAGCATTCTTGCCCAGCATGGGTAGACGCTGTTGCAAAGTCAGCATTTTGAATTTTGGAATGTCCAGGTATGTGTTCAAAAATCGATAAATCCAGTATTGGCCGCCAGGCCTTGTCCTTTCTGGGTACCAAGAACAGTCTTGAGTAAAAACCGTGTCCTTTTTCCTGTACTGGTACTGACTGAATGGCCCCCATATCCATGAGGGACGTAACCTGTTTCTGTGCCTCTGCCCATTTATTTTTTGGCAGATCCGGTCAACCGTTTGTCATTGGCAGAGTATGGAAATGGAATCTGTATCCCTGTGATACTATGTTTAGCACCCACTTGTCCTGGGTTATTAACTGCCAATTTTGAGCAAAAAGTGCTAATTTTCCCCCTAAGGGTGCTGCCAAAAGGTAAGTGCTTGGTGAAGGCAGATGGAAGTCATTGGGACTGTATCTCCTCCAGATTTGGAGGTAGAAGCACCCCATTGCTTTGACCTATAAGACTCTTGTGCCTGGTATCTGGAAAGTACAGTTGTGTACACTTACCATAAATGTAGATGTTAGTGTCTTCACTGTTGCAGTCATTACTGTAGGGTTCTCCCCTGCTGGCAGGCAGTCCTCAGTCGGCCAGAATCCCAAAGTCTGGGTCCGGTGTCGGCTGCTCAGCCATGCTCCCTGACGTCAGTGCGCCAGGAGTACAAAGCTGACAGCCGACGCCATGTTCTCCAGTTTTTCTTGCCCCAGATGTCAGGTGTCCAAAAATGAGTATAACCCCATACCCTTTGCAAATACACCTCAGAAGAAGGGTGAAGTAGGGAACCACACAAAAGAAAAAGTAAGAGGGACAGAGGAGGTAACCCAGACTGCAACAGTGAAGACACTCTAACATCTACATTTATGGTAAGTGTACACAACTGTACTATGTTCATCGTGTTTCACTGTTGCAGTCATCACTGTAGGGTTGAAACCCAAAGCAGAAGAAAAGGGAGGTGGTCATAAAGTAGAGGGGACAGCTAGAAGGCCCTGCAAGACTGCAGAAGCAAAGCCTGCCCTAGACTTAGAGTAGAGAGGTAGAATGTAGTGCTTAGAAAAAGTATGCACTGAACTCAAAGTTGCAGCTTCCAAAATGTCTTTGGTAGGTTCTCCCCTGAGGAAGGCAGCTGAAGTAGCAGCAGCCCTGGTAGAGTGAGTCCTAATACTTCCTGGGATTTGCTTTCCATGGTGAGAGTAACAAAATCTGATTCCATGAGCGATCCATTTAGAAATGGTCGGTTTTGAAATGGCTTTGCCTTGGGAACTTGAAGCATAAGAAACAAACAATTGCTGTTTTCCTGATGTTCTTGGTTCTATCCAGGTAAAAATGAAGTTGTCTGTGTACATCCAAGGGATGCAAGATCCTTTCCCCCCTATTTTGAGGATTGGAGAAAAAGGTTGGCAGGTGAAGTTTGATTTAGAGCCACTTTGGAAACCACCTTAGGCATGAAAGTAGGATTAGTCCTTAAAGACACCCTGTCTTGGTGAAAAATAATATAAGGTTCCACAGCCATGAGTGCTTGCAACTCCGAAACTCTCCTGGCTGAGGTCAAAGATAACAGGATGGCTGTCTTCCATGATAAAACTTGATGTCAGATGTGGCAGCAGGCTCAAAAGGAGGTAGAGTGAGTTTTTCCAAAACATAGTTGAGATCCCAGGCAGGAATGGGTGGTGATCTAGGGGGCCTTAAATTCTTAGCTCCTCTGAGAAACTGTCTCATGAGTTGGTGGGAAAAGATTGGAGGGTCTGTATTATAATGAGCAGATATAGCAGAGGCATGTATCTTTATGGAAGAGAAGGAGAGACCCTTATGTAATAGGTCTGTCAGGTATAGTAAAATCAGAGGAATATTAGGAGTAAGAGGATCCGAATCCTGATCATGCATACAGGTGCAAAATCTTTTCCATTTTCCTGCATAAGATTTTCTAGTGCTAGGGCGTCTGGCTTCTAAAATGACATCCATAACCTGCTTGGGAAGGAGAGGATTAATCACAGACCCTGAATTAGCCAGGCTGAGAGTTTTGACATGAGAGTGCAGAACCTGACCCTGGTGTTGGGACAAAAGATTTGGAGTCGGAGGTAAAACCCAAGGGGGGTCCTGTGAAAGATTCATCAATGTTGGGTACCAAAACTGTCGAGGCCAATTTGGGGCCAGTAAAATTATCATCTTGGGCTTGTCCTGCTTGATCTTTAATAACACCCGTGGAAGAAGAGGTAGAGGCGGGAAGGCATATCCCGAGAGGTTTCTCCAACTGAATGATAGTGCATCCACTTTCCATGCTAGCTCGTGGAATGTCCTTGTGCAAAAAATCCGTAGTTGATGGTTGAGTGGGGATGCAAAAAGATCTATGTGCGGGCAGCCCCAGACTGTTGTAATCATTTTGAATATTTTGGTGTCCAGCATCCATTCATGTGGGTCTGACAGGTTCCTGCTCAGACCGTCTGCCAGAATGTTTTGTTTCCCTGGTAGGAACTGAGCTTGTAGGTCCACTTTGCAAGCTTGAGCTGTGTTCCATAGAATCATGGCTAGTCTGCAAAGGGGGTAGGAGTGTGAACCCCCTTGCTCGTTTATGTACCACATAACTGTGGTGTTGTCTGTCCGTATCAGTAGTTGTCCTGGTTGTAGAAGATCCCTGAAGGCCAAGAGAGCGTTGTGAACAGCTAACATTTCCTTTAAATTGATATGCAGGTGCTTCTGATCCTTTGTCCAAAAGCCTTGCAGACATTTTCCCTGCAAATGGGCTCCCCATGCGTAATTTGAGGCATCCGTGGTTAGTATCTGGCTGGCTGGAGGCAGACTGAAGGCTTTCCCTTTGTTGTGAATACATGCCTTGGTCCATCAAAGGAATTCCTTTTGTAGACAAGGCAGGACGGTGATCTGTCTCTCTAGACTGTGGCAATGCTGGGACCAGACACTTTTTAGGTACCTCTGTATTTTCCTCATATGTAGTCTTGCATAAGGTATGAGAAGGATGCAGGAGGCCATGTAACCCAGAGCCTGCAGGAATTTCCTTGCAGATAGCTGAGTTAGTGACGCCAAGGTTTTGAAAGTTGAAGCCAGCTATAATTGTTTTTCGGATGTCAGAAATGTCATCTGGGTTGTTGTGTTTAGAAGAGTACCCAGAAAAGTTATCTGTTGTGAGGGTGTCAAATTTGACTTTATGTTCACAGTGAATCCCAGGAATTTGAGAAGATTCTGAACAAATTCTAGATGCTGGAGTAAGACATCCTTGCTGTCTGCTTGAATAAGACAGTCATCCAGATAAGGGTAAATTTGAATTCCCTTGAGTCTGCAATAAGCTACTACTGGTGCCAGGCATTTGGTGAAGACCCTGGGCGCAGTAGACAATCCAAAGGGCAGCGGAGAGAATTGGTAATGCCTCGAGCCGGCATTGAACCTGAGATATTTTCTGCACTCCTGTATGATAGGAATGTGTAAGTAAGCCTCCTTTAAATCCAATGTCACCATCCATGCATTTTTGCTCAACATTGGCAGAAGCTGCTGCAGAGTAAGCATCTTGAATTTTGGTATCTCCAGGAAAGTGTTCAAGACTGACAGATCCAGGATGGGTCTCCATGAATTTTGCTTTCTGAGGACTAGAAAGAGCCTTGAGTAAAAACCTTGTGCCATTTTTGAAAGTGGAACCGGTTCTATGGCCCTCATAGCCATGAGGGCTTCCACCTGGTTTAAGGCCTCTGACCATTGATGTTTTGGCAGGTCCGGCCATCCGTTTGGTCTTGGTAGGGTATTGAAAGTAGAATTTGTAACCTCTTGAAACCACATCCAGAACCCACTTGTCTTGGGTTATGTAAGTCCAATTTAGGTGAAAAAGAGAGTTTTCCTCCGAGAGGGGCTTCCAGGAAAGAAGTTCCTGCAGCGCAGCAGGGGGAGTCATTGAGCCTGTTTTCTATGAGTTTGAGACCTGTCCTCTCCACCCCTAGGGGTGGAAGCACTCCACTGTCTTGGTCTGTAGGAGGTCTGCGTTTGGGGCCTTCCTCTGGAGCGTCTATATCTACCCCTCTGAGGCCTGTCTGAGTAGGGAAAGGACCAATTTTTAGTTGGCTAATTCCTACTAAATCTGGGGGGCTGTACTTGTAAGAAATCCTTAACCGTTTGCATGGATTTAGCCTTATCCACCATCTTCTTTATCACCTCTTCAGCCTTAGATCCAAACAAAACATTATGCTGAACAGGTGCATCCAGTAACTTAGCTTTCACTTGATCAGGCAAGTTTTGTTCCTTTAACCAAGCATGTCTTCTAATGACTGTGCCAGAGGCAGCAGCCCTACAAGAAGCCTCCAAGGCATCAAAACCAGTGTAAACCATGCTTTCCTACTTGTTCAGTGGTATGCATTAAATCATGTAATTCCTTATTATCTGCACATGCAGAAATGGAAGCTAGCTTTTGTTTCATAACAAACAGCAGAAATTGCTGTTATTTTAGCATATGAAATTGACAGTTTAAAGCCCTAATAGATAAAGTTGCAGAAATGTACACTTGTTTGCCCCATCTCTCTAAAGCTCTGGAATCCTTATCTGTTGGAATGGGGTTTTTCGCAGAAGCGGCCTTAACCCCCTTAGGGCCCTGAGAAATGGTTTCAGGAACAGCAATAGGATTCTTGAATAGGAACTGGTGAGAATCAGGGACCCTATATCATCCGTCTGGCTTAGCAGGAGCTGGAGGAAAAGAGTCAGGAGTTAAGTTAGCCTCAGAGAAGGCATCATCGACAATATCCAAAATAGGAGGGATAGCCAGGGGTCTATGTTGGGGAAGAAGAAGAAAATCCCTAAGTCTTCTCTTAGATTCCGAGTACTCCTGTCCTTCCCAGTGAAAATGTTCCCTCATTTCATGTAAAGTTTCACCAAATAAAAAATCCTCAGGGGGAGAAGCTGAAGGAATAGAATCCTCAGCATCAGAATCCTCATAAGGAGGGAAAGAATAATCCTGGTAAGAGGAAGACACTGAAGAAATAGATGTCTGATCAGAAGAGTCATAATCCAATTCCTGCCTTGGCCATTTATCTGGAGGGGGATGTGAACCCCTAATCAAGGTAAGTAAGTCCTCCGCCATCTTAAGTAACTGTTTTTGGGATTTGGGTCCCGGATCAGAAGAGGCCTGGGCTGAAGTCTTAGATTTGGAAGGAGTCTTTGCTTTTGTCTTTGTCTTTGCCTTTATCAGAAGCTGTGTAGGCCTAAAAACCCCCTCGGAAGCTGGTACCTGCACAGCGGCTCTGGACCCATCCGAGGGAGCACTGTCCGAAGGTCCTGCAGCTGAAGTACTCAAAGGCCTAGTTGACTCCTCGTGGGAGTCCATTTCAGCAATCGGTTCTGAAATGGCAGACGACAGGGGCTGCGAAAGCGCCTCACTGACGACGGCCGAACCTGAAGCTGGCTCTGCTTGTAAAACGTTGTCTGTTTTGGACCTCTGAGGCCTGTCTTTATCCTTGCGTCGTTTGTGAACTCCGGTAGTCGGAAGAGTGTCCAACAATATTTTGTAATTAAATCGCCTACCGAAATAATGAAATGCAAAATCGTACCTACGTTTAATCGTACGTTGGTTAAATCTAGCACAAAACCGACAACTAGCTATGTCGTGGGCAGGGCCTAAACAAGGAATACAGTAAGAATGGAAATCCTTATGAGGTATTTGCTTCCCACAAGAAATGCAATTAACTTTTTCTGACAGCGGATTGGAGCAAGAAAAAAGTTTCCCCAACGGGGTACTTAGCTTTGAGTAGAAGAATTAAGTCTTCGGACTGAAGTACGAAAAATTGTCAGGAGTCAGCCGACCGGCACTTGCGAACTGCTTTCACCGCACGGCAAGAAAGACTGGAGAACATGGCGTCGGCTGCCAGCTTTGTACTCCTGGCGCACTGACGTCAGGGAGCACGGCTGAGCAGCCAACGCCGGACCCAGACTTTGGGATTCTGGCCGACCGAGGACTGCCTGCTGGCAGGGGAGAACCCTACAGTGATGACTGCAACAGTGAAACACGATGAACATCCCTTAGGGCGTCTGGATTTGCCCCTTTGAGCTCTGTCTGACACAGGAAAGGACCAATTCTTTGTAGGCCAGTGTCTACTGAATCTTGGCGGCTGCACTTGTAAGAAGTCTTTTACAGTTTGCATAGACTTAGCTTCGTCTTCCATTTTCTTTAAAACCTCTTCTGCCTTAATACCTAACAGAGTATCATGCTGTAAAGGTGCATCCAGTAATTTAGCTTTAACATGATCAGGCAAATTTTGCTCTTTTAGCCAGGCAAGACTCCTAATCGCAGATCCAGTAAATGCGGCCCTACAGGAGGCCTCTAAGGAATCAAAACCACATTGCAAAGTATGCTTTCCAACCTGTTCAGCTGCATGCAATAATTTCTGCAGTTCTTTATTTTCTGCACATTCAGAAATCAACATAATTTTCTGTTTCAGCAATCCCATAACATGTTGTTGATACTTGAGCATATGAAAAGTACAGTTTTGTACCTACCATAAATGTAGATGTTAGAGTGTACACCCTGCTGCAGTCATCACACTTGGGTTATCCTATCGTCAGGAGGTCTCGCAGTCGGCCGGAATTCCAAAGTCTTGGTCCAGCGTCGGTTGCTGTCGCTTCTTCCCGGATGTCAGTGCACCAGGGGTTATATACTGCAACAGACGCCATTTTCTTCAGTTTTTCTTGCCCCAAATGTCAGGTGTCCCCAAAAAGGTGGTCAGTAATTAGTACCAATTGAGTAAATTTTGCACAAACACAAAATCCCTCCAGCTATAAGCAAATACATCAGGAAGGTATTGTAGAGATTTTAGCCAGTTAGTTCAGAGGGGATGGAGGGAGGGTAACCTGGACTGCAGCAGGGTGTACACTCGAACATCTACATTTATGGTAGGTACAAAACTGTAATATGTTCATCGTGTTACCCTGCTGCAGTCATCAAACTTGGGTTGAATCCCAAAGCTAAGGATGGGTGAAGGAATCATAGAGGGTTGGAGGAGGCTATCAGGCCTTGCAGAACTGCAGTGGCGAAGCCTGCCCTAGTCTTAAAGTGGTAAGTGATAGTGTTTGGTAAAGGTGTGTACTGAACTCCAAGTTGCAGCTTCCAAAATCTCCTTGGTTGGAACCCCCCTGAGAAAAGCTGTAGATGTAGCTGTTGCTCTGGTAGAGTGGGGCCTAATGGTAGCAGGAATTGGTTTTCCATGATGGGTATAGCAGAAACGTATGCAATGTCCTATCCATTTGGAAATGGCTTGTTTTGAAATAGCCTTCACTTGTGAAGCTGTAGCATAGGATACAAAGAGATGGTCAGATTTTCTGAAAGCCTTAGTCTTGTCCAAGTAGTAACGAAGTTGCCTGTGAATGTCCAAGGAATGCAGGAGTCTCTCACCTTTGTTCTGTGGATTTGGGAAGAAGGTGGGTAAGTGGATGGTTTGATTTAAAGCCACACTGGAAACCACCTTAGGCATAAAGGAAGACTTAGTTCGTAGAGAAACTGTCTTGATGAAAAATGAGGAAAGGTTCCACTGCCATTAGTGCCTGCAGCTCTGAGACTCTTCTAGCTGAAGTTATTGTTAGCAGCAGGGCAGTCTTCAATGATAGGAACTGAAGATCTGCAGAAAAAGCTGGTTCAAAGGGAGGTAGCGTTAGGTTTTCCAGAACAAAATTGAGGTCCCGTGTTGGTGTAGGTGCTCTCCTGGGGGGTCTAATGTTTTTTGTCCCTCTGAGGAACTGCCTTAGAAGTGGATGCGAAAATAAGGGTGGATCCGTGTTGTAGTGGGCTGAAATAGCTGAAGCGTGGATTTTAATGGAGGAGAAGGAAAGTCCTTTGTGCAATGTGAGGCATGTAAGGCTGAAATGTGTATTGGCCTTTACTTGGTTCCAGGCACAAAACCTTTTCCATTTGTCCGAATAAGCCTTCCTGGTGCTTGGCCTCCTAGCTTCCAGAATAACATCCATAACTGCTTGGGAAAGAGGAGCTGGCTGGATGCTTAGGTGATTTTCCATGCAGCCAGATTTAAGGTTTTGAGATGGCTGTGAAGAATCTGACTGTTTTGTTGTGTGAGCAAATGGGCAATTTGTGGTAAGATCCAAGGTGGGCCTTGGGCCATATTTCTCAATAGTGGGAAACAGTGCTGGCGTGGCCAGTCTGGGGCTATGAGAATCAGTCGTGGTCTCTCCTTTTTGACTTTCAGAAGCACCTTTGTGAGGAGAGGCAATGGAGGGAAGGCATATACTGTCAGGTTTTTCCAACTGAAAGAGAGCATCTACTTTCCAAGCTTGATGGTGAAGTGTCCTTGTACAAAATGTTGTTATTTGATAGTTTTGAGGACTGGCAAACAGGTCTATGTCTGGAAGGCCCCATTTTTGAGTTATCATTATAAATGCTTGTGGATCTAGTTTCCACTCGTGGGAATCCATGATGTTTCTGCTGAGGTAGTCTGCCAATGTGTTCTTCTTTCCTGGCAGGAATTGAGCTTGTAACTGAACTTGGTAAGCCAGAGCTGTGTTCCATAAGATCATTGCTTGCCTGCATAGAGGGTAGGAGTGAGTACCCCCTTGTTTGTTTATGTACCACATTACTGTGGTGTTGTCCGTCTTTATTGTAAGTTGTCCTGGATGTAACGGGTTCTTGAAGGCTGTCAGAGCTTTCTGTACAGCTAGCATTTCTTTTTGATTGATGTGCAGATTCCTTTGACCTGCAGTCCATTTGCCTTGAATGCACTGTCCTGCCATGTGTGCCCCCCAGGCGTAGTCTGATGCATCTGTTGTGATAGTTTGCCTGGTTGGGGGCAAGGTGAATGGCTGACCCTTGTTGAGGTGACATGCCTGTGACCACCATAGAAACTGTTGTAGGCAGGGAATGAGAGATATCATTGTGTCCAAGCTGTGGCTGTGTTGAGACCATACGCTTTTTAGGTACCACTGTAATTTCCTCATATGCAGCTTTGCAAATGGTATTAGTAGTATGCAAGATGCCATGAAGACCAAAGCCTGCAGAATTTTTCTTGCAGTTAATTGGGTCTTTGCTGCCATTGTTTTGAAATATTGAGTCAGCTGTAGTTGCTTGTCTGGCATCAGATAAGCCTTCTGGGCCGTTGTGTTCAAGCTGGCACCCAGGAATGTCATATTTTGTGAGGGTACTAGTTTTGACTTCTTTTCGTTTACTGTGTACCCCAGGCAGTTTAGAAGATGTTTTACAAAAGCCAGATGATGTAAGAGAATGTTCTTGCTTTCTGCTTGGATGAGGCAGTCGTCCAGGTATGGGTATATTTGAATTCCTCTTTGTCTGCAGTATGCAATTACTGGTGCCAGGCATTTTGTGAAGACTCTGGGCGCAGTAGATAAGCCAAAGGGCAGTGCAGAGAATTGGTAATGGGTTGAACCTGCAATGAAACGGAGATATCTTCTGCAACTTTGTCTGATAGGGACATGCAGGTATGCCTCCTTGAGGTCCAACGTTACTAGCCATGCCTCCTTGCCCAACATGGGAAGAAGCTGCTGTAGTGTTAGCATCTTGAATTTGGGCACTTGTAAGAATGTGTTTAAAACTGAAAGGTCCAGAATAGGTCTCCAGGCATTGTCCTTTCTGGGCACTAGAAAGAGTCTTGAGTAAAATCCTTGACCTTGCTCTCGAGTAGGTACCAGTTGAATGGCTCTCATGTCCATGAGAGCTGTAATTTGCTTTTGTGCCTCTGCCCATTGATTTTGTGGCAGGTTTGGCATTCCTCTTTTCATTGGCAAGGTGTGAAAATGGAATCTGTATCCTCGTAAAATTATGTCTAGGACCCATTTGTCCTTTGTGACAATGTGTCAGTTGTCTGAAAAAAGTGCGAGTTTTCCTCCCAAGGGAGCTGTCAAGAGAGAGATGCTTGGCCGGATGAGGTGCAAGTCATTGAGTGCCTCCTGGTAGATTAGGACCGGTCTTCTCCTCCCTTCTGTGTTGTAGTGCCCCATTGGCGAGGTTTGTACTGGGCTTGTGGTTGTCCTCTGCCTCTTGGGCGTCTGTATTTACCCCTCTGTGGTCTGTCAGTAGCTGGAAAGGACCAATTTTTTGTTGGCCAGTTTCTGCTGAAGCAAGGGGGCTGTACCTGTAGGAAATCTTTGACTGTCTGCATAGATTTTGCCTTATCCTCCATTTTCTTTAAGACTACTTCTGCTTTAACTCCAAAAAGAACATCCTGCTGTAAGGGAGCATCTAGAAGCTTTGCTTTAACATGATCAGTCAGAGTTTGTTCCTTTAACCAAGCATGCCTACGTATAACAGACCCAGTGACAGCCGCTCTGCAGGAGGACTCCAGAGAATCAAACCCACATTGTAAGGTGCGTTTGCCCACCTGTTCAGTTGCATGCAACAGATCCTGCATTTCTTTCAATTCAGACTGTTGAGGGAGAGCGGTGATTCTTTGCTTTAACTGAGAGATTAGAAATTGCTGATACTTAAGCATGTGAAATTGGCAATTTAGTGCCCTCATAGCTAGAGTGGCTGAGGTGTAAACCTTTTTCCTCCACCTGTCTGGCGCTCTGGAATCCCTTTCAGAGGGTACAGCATTTTTAGCCATAGAAGCCTTAGCCCCTTTGGGACCCTGGGAGATGGTCTCTGGGTCAGCAAGAGGACTTTTGTATAGAAATTTGTGGGAATCAGGCACTCTGTAGTATCTTTCAGGCTTGGCCGGAGCAGGAGGTAGAGAGTCTGCGTTCAAAATGGATTCTAAGTAAACATCATCCACAATGTTTAACACTGGTGGGATGGCAAGTGGTCTGTGCTGGGGGAGTAAAAGAAACTCTCTGAGCCTTTTCTTCGAGTCAGAGTAGTCCTGACCTTCCCAGTGGAAATGTTCCCTCGTGTGTAAAGTTTCCCCAAAGGAGTAGTCTTCAGGAGGAGAAGCTGAGGGAATGGAATCCTCAGCATCATAGTTTTCATAAGGGGAGAAGGAGTAATCTTGGTCTTCAGAGGAGGCTGAAGAAATGGACAATTGTTCAGAGAATGCATAATCTTCTTCTTGTCTAGGCCTTTTGTCAGGAGGAGGCTGGGAACCCCTGATTAAAGAAATCAAATCTTCAGCCATTTTGAGCATCTGTTTCTTAGGCATTGGGCCTTGAACAGGGGACTGAAGTACAGTCCTTTTAGATTTAATAGGAGTCTTCGTTTTAGGAAACGTTTTAATGGTGAGTGTCGTCGGTCTGAAAACGCCTTCAGTAACTGATGGCGTTTCTGCAGCACTGACATCTTTATCAGAAATGTCGTCGGTAGGGCCTGAACAAAATGGTTGCGTCAGCCTGGTACATTCCGCTAAAAGTACAGAAGCAGTCTCGGGTTCCAGATCCGCGGTAGTCAAGGGTTGTGTCGGAGCCTCACTGTGGACCGGAGAACCGAAGACCGGACCAGCCGAGGCCTCGGAATCTGGCTTATGCCTGGGCTGTCTGTCCTTATCCTTGCGTTTTTTGAGCACGCCGGTAGTCGGTTGCTCCGACTGCATACTGTAATTAAATTTTCTACCGAAGCAGTGTCGTGCGAAATCAAAGCGTCTTTTAATAGTACGTTTGTTAAACCTAGCACAAAAACGACTAGTGACGTCGTGGTCTGGACCTAGGCAAGGTATGCAATAAGAATGAAAATCCTTATGAGGTATTTGCATCCCACAAGAAATACAATTGTTAACTTTTTCTGACATCGGTCTGAGGCAAGAAAAGTTTCCCCAACGGGGTACTTAGCTTTACAGAAGACTTTGGTCTGAAATTCAAATTCAAAAATTTAAGGAGTTGGCCAACCGGCACTTGCGAACTGCTTCTGCTTCGGGCACTGAGCGGCAAAAAAGACTGAAGAAAATGGCGTCAGTTGCAATATATATACCCCTGGTGCACTGATGTCAGGGAAGAAGCGACAGCAACCGACGCCGAACCAAGACTTTGGAATTCCGGCCAACTGCGGGACCGCCTGACAACAGGATAACCCAAGTGTGATGACTGCAGCAGGGTAACACGATGAACATCTGGCAGTTTAAGGCCTTAATTGCCAAGGTTGCAGATGTATAAACAGTTTTTATCCATCTGTCCAGTGCCCCTGAATCTCTGTCAGAGTGGGTAGGATTTTTTGCTGTTGAGGCCTTAACTCCCTTTGGACCCTGTGAAATAGTTTCAGGATCAGCAGCAGGGTTTCTAAATAAAAATTTGTGCGAGTCAGGGACCCTGTAATATCCGTCTGGCATGCTGGGAGCCGGAGGTAAGGAGTCAGGGGACAAGCTTGACTTCGAAAACACATCATCCACAATGTCTAAACCAGGGGATATGGCTAAAGGCCTGTGCTGAGGGAGAAGGAGGAAATCCCTGGGCCTCTTTTTTGATTCTGAGAAATCTTGACTCTCCCAGTGAAAATGCTCCCTCAAAGTATGCCAGGTTTCTCCAAAAGAATAATCCTCAGGAGGTGATGCAGATGGTATAGACTCCTCTGTATCAGAATCCTCATAGGGAGGTACAGATAATTCCTGATCAGAAGAGGAATCAGAAGAAACAGAAACCTGATCTGAAGATTCATAATCAGTGTCTTGCCTAGGCCTCTTATCAGGAGGATGGGAACCCCTGATCAAGGTAATAAGGTCTTCAGCCATTTTGATCTGTTTTTTAGGCATAGCGGCCTGTGCACGTGGCTCATGCATTGTTTTTTTAGTTTTAGAAGTTGGTTTTGTCTTTGGTTTTGCAGCTGTCTGTTTGATATAAAAATGTTGAGGCCTGAATGCACCCTCAGATGCAGATGTCTGCTCAGCGGCTCCGGACCCATTCGAGGGAGATACATCCGTGGGTCCAATACTTTGAGTATCTCACGGTGTGCCTGACTCCACATGGATCTCGGTAGGGGCCTGCGACTCGAAAGTAGCAGGTATCAGAGGCTGCGAAAGTGCCTCACTGAGTAACAGCGAACCGGCGACTGGCTTAGAAGCTTCGTCATTGGTTTTGGACCTCGACTGTTGTCTCTGTCCTTTTCTTTGCGTTTTTTATGTACTTCGGTAGGCAGATTGCTATCAGACAACATTTCTGGGTAGTTAAATCTGTTTTCAAAATACTGAGACACAAAAATATACCGACTCTTAATAGTGCGTTGGTTAAATCTAGCACAAAACCGACAGCCAGACACGTTGAGATCAGGGCCTAGGCAAGGAATACAGTATAAATGGAAATCCTTATGAGGTATTTGCTTCCACAATTAATGCAATTCTTAACTTTTTCTGACATCGGTATGGAGCAAGAAATAAGTTTCCCCAATGGGGTACTTAGCTTTATTGAAAACTTCGGTTCTGAAACTCGAACTCTAATATTTCAGGAGTCAGCCGACCAGGCACTTGTGAAATGCTTCTGCTTCGGGCACCGCGCAGCAAGAAAGACTAAAGAAAATGGTGTCATCTGCTTGTTTTATACCCCTGATGACCTGACATCATGGAAGAGGAGACAGCAACCGACGCAGGACCCAAGACTTTGGAATTCAGGCCGACTGAGGGCAACCTGTCAGCAGATTTCCCAAATGTAATGACTGCAACAGTGAAACACGAAGAACATCTTGAAGAATGTGTAAGACATGAGGTTTGAAGGACTGAAGTCTATTGGGTGTCAGGAAAACCTTGGTCTGAATGGTGTCCAACTAGGCTCCAATGAAGCCCAGAACTTAAACCAGTTCTAGCTGGGATTTGTTGAGATTGTTGGTGATGCTCAGCTGGTGGGTGTTTTGGATAAGGAAATCCCTGGTTTGGCAGAGTCAATGCTTGGAGGGGGTGGAAAGGAGCCAATCGTCCCGGTAGGGGAAGATATGGAAGCCCTGCATGTGAGCTGCTACCACCGCCATCACTTTGGTGAACATACTAGGGGCTGTGGTGAGACTAAAGGGTAGTGCTCTGAACTGGCAATGATTGGCCCCCAGCCGGAAGCGGAGAAACCTCAGACAGCATCTGTCCATTTTGATGTGATAGTACGCGTCTTGAAGGTCTACTGAGCACATCAAGGAAGGATAGATTGTAGTGAGACCATCTGGAAGTTTGTCTTGGCAACTGACAGGTTCAGGGTAGAGTGACAGGTTCAGGGTAGAGAGATAAAGAATTGGCCTCAAGTCCCCCCATTTTCTTTGGCATGAAAAAGAACCTGGAATAGATGCTTAATCTGGACTGGTCTGGGGGAATGGGCTGGATGACTAATTTTTCTAGCAGCCTGGAAATCTACTGTGCTGCTGACTCCCTTTCCGTGAGTGGAATGTCCAGGAGGCTTTTCGCCGAAATGGCCTTCGAAGGAAGGGGATTGAATATCCTCTGGATATGATTCACAATACCCACTGATCATCTGTGACTGACTCCCAGGCTGTTGGGTGTAGCGATAGTCGACCCCACTGTGGCAAAACAGATGAGGAGCCAGGCAAACCTTTAGGGCTGCTGCACGGGCCTGTCCTAGAACAAGTCCCAAGATCCTTGGCAACTCGGGCCCCCTTTGCCGCGAGGGTGGCATCTGTCAAATCTCCCTCTGCCTCTGGGGGAAGGTGAGTCCCAAGTGTCCTGGGAATAACCCTGAGACTTCCAGAACCAAATCTTCTTCACCCCACAATGCTTCCTGAAGGATCATTGAGGGGTTGAGAAATGGATTTCGAACGGCAGAGTCTCTTCCCATCCTTCCCACTCTGGACCAGTGTATCGCAAACTGTTTTTCCAAAGAGAGTGGAAAGTACAGTTTTGTACCTACCATAAATGTAGATGTCCGAGAGGTATGCATCTGCAGTCCTAACAAATGGGTTGTCCTGCCTCAGGCAGCCCTTCGGTCGGCCGGATTCCAAAGTCTGGGTCTGGCCTCGGCTGATGTCGCACTTCACCCGATGTCATAGCTGCTGCGAATTGGGTATAAAGGCATCAGCCGACACCATTTTCCTCAGTGTTTCTTGCCCCAGATGCCAGGTGCCCTCTAGGAAGTCTAAATTTGGATAAATGTAAATGATTCCAAACAGTAGAGAACAAACAAAAATAAACATGTATATACATATATACAAACAAATACACCATAATAGATTCCCCCAGCTAGCTACAAGATGGGCAAATACCCTAGGAGTACCACAGAGGGGAAGGAGGGTGGGTAATCCTGACTGCAGATGCATACCTCTCGAACATCTACATTTATGGTAGGTACAAAAAGTACAGTTTTGTACCTACCATAAATGTAGATGTTTGAGGATCCACATTGCTGCAGTCCTAACTATTGGGTAGTCCGCTGTCCCAGTCGGCCCGAATACCAAAGTATATGGCTGACGTCGGTCAAGGCGCATTAGACTGACGTCAGTACGTCAGGGTACTAATGCGCATGACCGGCGCCATATCTCAGTCTTTTCTTGCCCCAGATGTCAGAAGACCCTAAAAAGACAAGGCCAAAACCAAAAACTCCAAACATTCCTGCACCAAAAATATGTACAATATATACAAAATTACCAGTATAACCTCACCTACACAACCACCCCTAAACACAGAGGGGAAGGAGGGAGGGTAAATTGGACTGCAGCAATGTGGATCCTCGAACATCTACATTTATGGTAGGTACAAAACTGTACTATGTTCTTCATTCCACATTGCTGCAGTCCTAACTATTGGGTAGAATCCCAAAGCAGAGGTAAGGGAGGCTGGCAAATCATAAGGAAGCAGGAGCTGACAACATGCCTTGCAAAATAGCTGTGGCAAAACCAGCCCTAGATTTAGAGTAGAGAGGAAGGTGATAATGCTTAGAGAAAGTATGCACTGAACTCCAAGTAGCTGCCTCCAAAATATCCTTAGTTGCCACCCCTTAGAAATGCTGTTGAAGTGGCAGTAGCCCTAGTGGAATGAGGCCTAATCCCAGCTGGAATCTCCTTGCCATGATGGGAATAACAAAATGCAATGCAAAACCCAATCCACTTAGAAATAGTTTGTTTTGACACAGGCTTGCCCTGAGAACTCAAAGCAAAAGAAACAAACAACTGCTGAGACTGCCTAAAATCCTTAGTCCTGCTTAAATAATAACGCAATTGCCTGTGTACATCTAAAGTGTGCAAAGTATTTTCCCCTTTATTTTGGGGATCTGCATAAAAAGTAGGCAAATGAATAGTTTGGTTTAAAGCCACACTAGAAACCACCTTAGGCATAAAGGAAGGATTAGTACGTAATGATACCCTATCCTTATGAAAAATCAAAAAAGGCTCTACTGCCATAAGGGCCTGCAATTCAGAAACCCTTCTTGCAGGAGTAATGGCCAACAAAAAAGCAGTCTTCCATGACAAGTATTTCAATTCAGCAGTAGCCGCAGGCTCAAAAGGTTGTAGAGTAAGTTTCTCCAACACAAAATTGAGATCCCAAGCAGGAGTAGGAGCTCTATGTGGGGTCTTATATTCTTTGCCCCTCTAAGAAATTGCTTGAACAAAGGATGCGAAAACAATGGTGGGTCACAATCATAGTGAGCTGAAATTGCTGCAGCATGAATCTTAATGGAAGAGAAAGACAAACCTTTGTCCAATAACTCAGTAAGATATTGAAGAGCCACACTCAAATTAGGCTCAGAAATCTCCAAATTGTTTGCTGCACTCCAAAATAAAAATCTCTTCCATTTTCTCGTACACTTTCCTTGTACTAGGTCTTCTGGCTTCCATAATCACATTTAAAACTTGTTGAGGAAGTTGAGACCTGCTGTGTTTCAAAACAGAATATGCCAGGCTGTTAGATGAAGAGAGTGAAGCTTGACATTGAGCAGGTGACCGTCCCTCTGAGACAACAGGTGTGGAATCAAAGGTAAAGGCCATGGAGGCTTCCTTACCAGACTCCTCAGTAATGGGTACCAGTGTTGCGAGGCCAATCTGGAGCTATTAAAATCATCCTTGGCTTGTCTTGTCTGACCTTTAGGAGCACCTTTGGGAGAAGAGGCAGAGGTGGAAAGGCATACACATGAAGATTTTTCCATCTGAAAGAAAGAGCATCCACTTTCCAAGCTGTGTGATGAAACCTCTTTGTGCAAAACTTTGGCAGCTGGTGGTTTAGTGGAGAAGCGAACAGATCTATGTCTGGAGTTCCCCATGACACTGTCAATTTTGAAATACATGAAGATCCAGTTTCCACTCGTGGGGATCCATGATTTGTCTGCTTAACACATCTGCTAAGGAGTTCTGTGCTCCGGCAGAAACCTTGCCTGAAGAGTTAGTTGCAAGCTGGCGCAGTCTCCCATAAAATCATTGCTTGCCTGCACAGCGGGTAAGAATGTGTTCCCCTTGTTTGTTGATGTACCACATGACAGTTGTGTTGTCTGTTAGAATCAACACCTGCCCTGGAAGAAGTAACTCCTTGAAAGCCATTAATGCAAACTGGACTGCTAACATCTCTTTCATGTTGATATGTAGATGCTGTAGTCTGGCAGGCCACTTGTCTTGTATCCACTTTCCATTTAGATGAGCTCCCCAAGCAATGTCTGAGGCATCTGTCGTTAGAATCTGACTCGCCTCTGGCCGGGTCACAGAGAGTCCCTTGTTTAGGTAACATTCCTGAGCCCACCACAAAAATTCCTTTTGAATGCAAGGTATTATTTGAATGACAGTGTCCAAATCCTGGCAGTGCTGTGTCCATACATTTTTGAGATACCATTGCAGCTTCCTCATATGCAGTTTGGCATTGGGAAGCATCAGAATACAAGATGCCATGAACCCTAAGGCTTGAAGGACTGTCCTTGCAGTCAGCCCGGACTGAAGAGATAGTTGATGGAAGTAACTGGAAAGATTCTTTTGTTTGTCCGGGGTTAAAAAGGCCATCTGGGCTGCTGTATTCAGTCTCACACCCAGAAAGCACATGTCTTGAGAGGGTACTAGACTGGACTTTATTTCGTTCACAGAATACCCTAGGCATCTTAGCACTGCTATCACATATTCCAAATGCTGTAAAAGGTCTTCCTTTTCTTGAGCCAGAATCAGGCAGTCGTCCAAGTAAGGATAGATTTGGATTCCTTTTAGCCTGAAGTAAGCTATCACTGGAGCCAGAACCTTTGTGAATACTCTGGGCAGTAGATAAGCCAAAGGGCAATGCAGAGAACTGATAATGAGAATCTCCAGCTCGAAACGCAGATACTTCCTGCAACTTAGTCTGATAGGCACATGAAGGTAAGCTTCCTTGAGATCTAAAGTTACCATCCAGTGATCTTTGCCCAGCAGAGGTAAAAGCTGTTGTAACGTCAACATTTTGAACTTGGGAATGTCCAGATAAGTGTTGAGGATAGATAAATCCAAAATTGGTCTCCACGTGTTCCCCTTCTTGGTACTAGGAACAGGCGAGAATAAAATCCTAGGCCCCTTTCTGGCACAGGAACTGGCTGAATGGCCCCTATTTGGAGCAACAGAGAAATTTGCTTGTGAGCCTCTTTTCTTTGTAGAGGAGGAATGTCTGGCATGCCTTTGAAAGGAGGCAAAGTATGGAAATAAAACCTGTAACCGTGGTGAATGATATCCAAAACCCATCTGTCTTGGGTAATTAAATCCCAATTTTCTTTGAAAAGAGCCAGCCTTCCTCCCAAAGGTGCTGCCAGGCGAGAATGTACTGGCAGCTGAAAAGGTAGGTCATTGGGTCTGTTTACGAAAGGACTGACCCCTGCCCTCACCAGAAGTCTGAGCAGGTGAACTCCCTGTTCTAGGCCTAAAAGAACCTTGAGCTCTGCCCCTACCACGTCTAGACCTACCCCTAGACTGGGAATCATAAGCAGGATATGTCCATCCCTTAGTAGGCCAATTTCTACTAAACTTGGAGGCTGCACCTGCAAAAATCCTTAACAGTTTGCATAGACTTAGCCTTGTCCTCCATTTTCTTTAAAACTGCTTCCACAGGCGAACCAAACAACACATCAGACTGTAAAGGAGCATCCAAAATCCTTGTCTTAACATGCTCAGCTAAATTCTGATCCCTCAACCAGGCGTGCCTACGAAGAACAGAACCAGTGGCAGCCACCCTCGAGGAGGCCTGCACAGCATCAAAACCACACTGCAAGGAATGCTTACCCACCTGTTCAGACACATGAACTAAATCCTGCAACTCTTTACACTCAATACCTTCTGCCAGAGCATCCACCTTAGACTTCAATTGTGAAAGGAGATAATTCTGATATTTTAACATGTGAAACTGACAATTCAACACCCTCATGGCTAAAGTGGAAGAAGTATACACTTTCTTTCCCCATCTATCCAAAGCCCTTGCCTCTTTATCAGGAGGAACAGGATTTTTAACAACAGAAGCCTTCACACCTTTAGGCCCCTGAGAGACAGTTTCGGGTCTGCCCTAGGACTCTTAAAAGATACTTATGAGCTTCAGGCACCCTATAGTACCTATCCGGTTTAACTGGGGCAGGAGGCAAAGAATCAGGATTCAGGGAAGCCTCTGCAAAAACATCTTCCACCACATTCAGAACAGGAGGTATAGCTAAAGGCCTATGCTGGGGTAAACACAAGAATTCCCTAAGCCTCTTCCTGGAATCAGAGAAATCTTGACCTTCCCATTTGAAATGCTCCCTCATGGAATGCAGAGTCTCTGAAAATGAAAAATCCTCAGGAGGAGAAGCTGAAGGAGTAGAATCATCCACATCAGAATCAGAATAAGGAGGATACTCCTGCAAGTCTTCAGCCGAAGACTCAGAAGCCTCCGAACACTGCTCAAAACTCTCAAACTCAGGTTCCACCCTAGGCCTCTTATCAGGAGGGGGCATAGAACCTCTAATCATAGTAATCAAATCCTCTGCCATTTTAAGCATATGTTTCTTAGGCAAAGACCCTGAAGCACTAGGAGAAACCCCCACTGAAGTTAAACTTGGCCTGCCTCTCAAAGAAGCCTTGGAAACAGAAGGAGGCTCTAACCACTTTAGGAAGAGGGAAGAACAGCCACCTGAGAAGCCCCTTCAGCCTGGCCTACTTCCTGAGAGGACACATCCTGTAACAGTAAAGTCTCTCCCTGAGACTCCAAAGAAACTCCTGGCAGAACCTCCGGCTCCACTGAGCCTTCTAAAGAACCGGCGTCCGGGACTGTCGGTTCTTCCACTCTAGGCTTTGCTGCTTTGTCCTTGGCTTTTTGGCGGCGGGCGTCGGAGCATCCGGCGGCATTTTATAATTACAACGCTTCCCAAAACTAACCTGGCACAGTCTAACCTTCTCTTAATAGTGCGTTTGTTAAATCTAGCACAAGAGCGGCATCCAACAATGTCGTGCTCAGGCCCTAAACAAGGTATACACAAAGTATGGTAATCCCTATGAGGTATCTGTTTCCCACAAGAAATACAGTTATTCACTTTTTCTGACATCCGGTTAAATACTGAGGCAAGAAAAACCAAAATATTCCCCAGCGGGTACTTAGCCAACTTTGATTCGGTCTGAAACTCTGACTTCAGAAACTTTCAGAACGCCAACCTGCACTCGCAAAACTGCTTCTGCATCGAACCATGCGGCAAAAAAGACTGAGGATATGACGTCGGTCATGCGCATTAGTACCCTGACGTACTGACGTCAGTCTAATGCGCCTTGACCGACGTCAGCCATATACTTTGGTATTCGGGCCGACTGGGACAGCGGACTACCCAATAGTTAGGACTGCAGCAATGTGGAATGAAGAACATCTGTACTATGTCCTTCAAGGATGCATCTGCAGTCCTAACAAATGGGTAGATTACCATAGCCAAACTGGGGAAGGAGGCACTAAGATGATTATGGTGCAGTTAAGATCCCTTGCAAAACAGCAATTGCAAAACCTGCTCGGGATCTGGAGTATAAAGGTAGATTATAATGCTTGGCAAATGTATGCACGGAGCTCCAAGTAGCAGCTTCTAAAATGTCTTTGGTAGCCACTCCTCGTAAGAAAGCTGTAGTAGTGGCTGTAGCCCTTGTGGAGAGAGGTCTGATGTCTTTTGGAGTTGTCTTTCCATGAAAAGAGTAACAAAATCTAATGCAATTTCCTATCCATTTTGAGATTGTCTGTTTTGAAATTGCTTTTCCTTCCATTCCTGTTGCATATGCTACCAGAAGCTGGTCAGTTTTTCTATTGTTCTTGGTTCTGACCAGATAGTAGCGCAATTGCCTGTGCACATCCAAGGTATGTAGTAGTCTTTGCCCCCTGTTCTGTGGGTTGGGGAAGAATGTTGGTAGGTGGATTGCTTGGTTCAATGATACCCTGGAGACCACTTTTGGCATAAAAGTAGGGTTAGTTCTCAAGGACACTCTATCCTGATGGAAGATAAGGAAGGGCTGTACTGCCATTAATGCCTGTAATTCAGAAACCCTTCTTGCTGAAGTGATTGCAAGCAGGAAAGCAGTTTTCCAAGATAAGAACTGTAATTCTGCTGTTGCTGCTGGTTCGAAGGGGGAAGTGTTAACTTTTCCAGCACAAAGTTAAGGTCCCATGTAGGCAAAGGTGGCTTCCTTGGAGGCTTTACATTTTTAATTCCTCTCAGGAACTGTCTGAGTAGAGGATGAGAGAAGACTGGAGGATCCATGTTGTATTCTGCTGAAATTGCTGATGCATGAATCTTAATGGAGGAGTAAGACAGGCCATTGTGGAAAAGTTCTGCTAAATATTCCAGGATGTTAGCTATGTTTGCTAATGATACATTTTCTCCTTTTGCTGCACTCCAAATGAGGTACCTTTTCCATTTGGCTGAACAAGTCTTCCTTGTGGAGGGTCTGCGAGCCTCCAGGATAATGTCTTTAACCCTCTGAGATAGATCTGGATTATTTTGTTTTATGTAATATTCCAAGCAGCTAGTTGCAGTGTTTTCAAGTTTGGATGCAGGATCTTGAAGTTGTTCTGTGTTAGCAGTAAAGGAACTAGAGGTAGAGGCCATGCATGTGTCCGAGACATACTCCTCAGTAGCGGGTACCAATGCTGCCTCAGCCAGTCTGGAGCTATCAGGATGATCTTTGGGTGATCTTCTTTGATCTTCAGTAGCACTTTGTGCATCAAAGGAAGAGGTGGGAATGCATATGCTGTCAGGTTTTCCCAACTGAAGAAGAGGGAGTCCACCTTCCAAGCAAGTGGGTGGTATGTCCTTGTGCAGAATTTGCTCAATTGGTGGTTGTGAGGGGATGCAAACAGGTCTATTTCTGGTAGTCCCCATTTCTTTGTAATGGATTTGAAGATGTCTGGATGCAGCATCCATTCGTGGGCATCCGTGGTAGTTCTGCTTAAGGTGTCTGCTAGTATATTTTCTTTCCCTGGCACAAATATGGCCTGGAGCTTAATGTTGAGGATCAGGGCCACATTCCACAGGTCCATTGCCATCTGGCATAGAAGATATGAGTGTGTGCCTCCTTGTTTGTTGATATACCACATGACTGTGGTGTTGTCCGTCCTTATCAGCAAATGACCCTGTTGAAGAAACGGTCTGAATGTCTGAATTGCCTGTTTCACTGCCAGCATCTCTTTTTGATTTATGTGTAGGTTCAGCTGGTCTTGTGTCCATAGGCCTTGTATACACTTGTCCACCATGTGTGCCCCCCAACCGAGGTCTGAGGCGTCCGTGGTGATAGTCTGGCTTGGGTGAGGCTTGTGGAAAGGCAGTCCTCTGTTCAACTGACAGGCCTGAGCCCACCACAGGAATTCTTGCTTCAGGCATGGAATTATTGGAATCTGGGCTTCTAGACTGTGCTTGTGTTGAGACCATAAATTCCTTAGGTACCATTGCAACTTCCTCATATGCAGTCTGGCATGCGGAATCAATATTATACAGGATGCCATGTAACCCAGGGCTTGCAGGACTTTCCTTGCAGTAAGCTGGTTCTGTGTTGTTAATGCCATGAAATAGAGTGGTAGTTGCTTTTGCTTTTCTGCTGTGAGAAATGCCATCTGATTTGAAGTGTCCAGTTCTGCACCCAAGAATGCTATCCTTTGGGATGGTACCAGCCTTGATTTTTTCATGTTGACTGTGTATCCCAGGGCTTGCAGTAGTTGTATAACCTTTTCCAAATCTTTTGTTAATTTGGTCTTGTTGTCCGCTTGTATTAGGCAGTCGTCCAGGTATGGATAAATCTGAATTCCCTGAAGCCTGCAATGAGCAATTACTGATGCCAGGCATTTCGTGAATACTCTGGGCGCAGTAGATAAGCCAAAGGGCAATGCTGAGAATTGATAATGCTCTGATCCTGCAAGAAATCTGAGGTATCTTCTGCAATCTGGTCGTATAGGGACGTGCAGGTATGCCTCCTTGAGATCTAGAGTCACCAGCCAAGACTCCTTGCCCAGCATGGGAAGAAGTTGCTGTAGGGTCAGCATTTTGAATTTTGGAACAATGAGACATGTGTTCAGAGCGGACAGGTCGAGAATAGGTCTCCATTGGTTTTCTTTCCTTGGTACCAGGAAAAGTCTGGAGTAAAATCCTTGTCCTTGTTCCATAGACGGTACCTTTTCTATAGCTCTCATCCTTAGTAAGTGGTTGATTTGTTCTAGAGCGTTTGTTTTTTGGTTTGGTGGTAGGTTTGGCATTCCTCTCTTTTTTGGTAGAGTGTGGAAGTGAAACCTGTAGCCTTTGTCTATTGTCTGTAAAATCCATTTGTCTCCTGTAATATAATGCCAGTTTACGGAAAATAAGGCTAGCTTTCCGCCTAAGGGTGCTTCCAGTTGTTCCCTGGTAGGCGGTATCAGAGTCAAGTCATTGTGCCTGTCTTGTGGAAGTGGTAGTAGCTGGATCTGTGGCAGTACTTCTCTGGTTGTTAGGCTGCCACTGACGTCCCCTGTAGGCACCTCTGGATTGGCCTTGGCCTCTTGGGCGCCCATTTCTGCCCCTCTGTGCTCTGGAAGTGTCTGGAAAGGACCAATTCTTCGAAGGCCAATTTCTACTAAACCTCGGAGGCTGGACCTGTAGGAAATCCTTGACTGTTTGGACAGATTTTGCTTTTTCTTCCACCTTCTTTAGCACTTGATGTGCAGGGGAGCCAAACAAACTTTGTTTCTCCATGGGAGCATCTAGGAGCTTTGACTTTACATGGTCTGGTAAGGATTGCTCTTTTAACCATGCATGCCTTCTGATCACTGTACCAGTCATAGCTGATCTAAAGGAAGCCTCCAGTGCATCATAGCCGCATTTTAAGGAATGATTACTGACCTGCTGAGTGTTATGTACCAAATCCTGAAGGGACTTACGGTCTATAGGTTCAGGAGAGGACTGTTTTTTTATTTAGCTGGTCTAACAAAAATTCCTGATGCTGAATCATGTGGAATTGACAGTTTAAGACCCTAGCCGAAAGAGTAGCAGAAGTATAAACTTTTTTACCCCATCTCTAATGCCCTAGATTCTCTTTCAGAGGGGAGGGGGTTTTGGCAGAGGCAGCTGCTACAGCTTTGGGGCCCTGTGAAATAGTTTCAGGATCTGCAATAGGAGCCTTATACAAGTGAAAGTGTGTGTCCGGGACCCTGTAATATCTGTCGGGCTTAGCAGGGGCCGGGGGTAGAGAGTCAGGGGCAGTACAAGCATCATTAAATGCATCATCCACAACTGTTAGTACTGGAGGAATGGCTAAAGGCCTGTGCTGTGGTAAATGTAAAAAGGTCCTTAGCCTTTTCCTTGAATCTGAAAAATCCTGGCCCTGCCATTGAAATTGCTCTCTCATAGCATGCAGGGTTCCCCAAAAGAAAATTCCTCAGGAGGAGAGGCAGAAGGGATGGAGTCTTCTGCATCAGAGTCCTCATATGGAGAATAAGGGCCTTCTGGAGGATGAGTTTTCTGAATCATCCGAGGAATAATCAGTTGAAACTGGCTCAGGGGGCTCTGCTCTAGGCCTCTTCTCTGGAGGGGGTTTGAGAGGCCCTGTCAGGGTGAGGTTGGGATCCCCTGATCAAGGAAATGAGATCCTCAGCCAGGCTGAGCATTTTGGAACTAGAGGTAGGCCTGTGTGAGGGGATTTTAGCAGGCAAGGCCTTAGAAGTTTTAGCTGCTTTAGCCCTGGAAAAGGCCTTGATAGACATAGATGCAGGGGGCCTAGCAGCTCCACGTGCAGGAGTAGATATGTCTAAAGGAATAGTATCTGATAAATCCTGGGAACCTGCAACAGCAGGGGAAATTTCAGTAGCAGATTCAGCCATGCTGTGTGAGGCCTCGGCTATAAGAGGTATGCTTTCGGCCGAAGGAAGAACCGTGGACTCGGTTTCAGCCGAAACGGAGACACTCACGGTTGGCTTAACCGTGGTTTCGGCCAAAACCGCGGACCGCGAGTGTCGTTCCTTTTCCTTACGCATTTTAGCTAATTGTGAAGTCGGAGTATCCGACGGCATTTTGTAAGCAAAAGCGGAGCCGAAAAACTCCTCTGCAAACTCCGACCGATGTCTAAGTGTCCGTCGGTTGAAGGAAGCACAGGCTAGACAAGCTGCTACGTCGTGGTCTGGGCCTAAGCAAGGAAGGCAGTAAGAGTGGAAATCCTTATGAGGTATTTGTTTCCCACAAGTTAAACAGTTATTTACTTTTTCTGACATCGGCTGAGGCAAGAAAGAGTCCCTAACGGGGTACTTAGCTTTTTAGAAGTCTTCGGTAGTAGTAATCTCTGGATCTGACCGACCGGCACTTGCGAACAGCTTCTCCTTCTGGCACCGCGCGGCGAGAAAGACTGAGGAAAATGGCGTCGGCTGATGCCTTTATACCCAATTCGCAGCAGCTATGACGTCGGGTGAAGTGCGACATCAGCCGAGGCCAGACCCAGACTTTGGAATCCGGCCGACCGAAGGGCTGCCTGAGGCAGGACAACCCATTTGTTAGGACTGCAGATGCATCCTTGAAGGACATCCAGGGTACAGGGCATTTGTAAATGATGCCTTGAAGGGATCCAAGAAGGTACAAAGATGGAGCCAGGCATGACGCCTGATGGCAATGCCTGCTCCGACAGCTCTGGTGGCACCCTCAGTAGCATGAGAGAGAAGCCGAAAAGATGTACTGGCAATGGAGGTGAGGGTGGCCATTCAAGAGGAGAATAAGTACAGTTGTGTACACTTACCATAAATGTAGATGTTACAGTGTATTCAATGTTGCAGTCATCACATTTGGGTTATCTGCTTGCAGTTGCCCTCAGTCAGTCTGATTATCACAGTCTTGGGTCCTGCGTCGGACGCGGTCTCATCTTCCATGACATCAGGGGTATAAAGCATGCAGCCGACACCATTACATCAGTTTTTCTTGCCCCATATGTCAGGTGCCCCCATAATGGGAAGCAATTATATATAAGGTTACACTTCCAACAAAAAAGCAAATACACCAAAAAGCTTTAAGCATAGCAAACAAGAATAGAGGTATAGTCAAATAGAAGTCAGGGGGCTGGAGGGAGGGTAACCAGGACTGCAACAGTGAATACACTCGAACATCTACATTTATGGTAAGTGTACAGAACTGTACTATGTTCTTTGTGTTTCACTGTTGCAGTCATCACATTTGGGTAGATTCCCAAAGCAAAGGATAGGAGGAGGTAATTAGATAGCATTAGGACCAGCTATAAGGCCCTGCAAGACTGCAGTGGCAAAGCCAGCTCTGGATTTAGATAAAATTGGCAAGTGGTAATGCTTGGTGAAGGTATGTACAGAACTCCAGGTAGCAGCTTCTAGGATGTCCCTGGTAGGGGCACCTCTGAGAAAGGCTGCAGAGGTAGATGCAGCCTTGGTTGAATGTGTTCTTATCCCCTGTGGGGTAGGTTTTCCATGGTGCTTATAGCAGAAATGAATGCAGTTGCCTATCCACTTAGAAATGGTTTGCTTTGAAATGGTCTTCCCCTCTGCCCCCTGCAGCAAATGCAACCAGCAGCTGTTCAGATTTCCTGAGAGGTTTAGTCCTGTCCAAGTAAAATCTAAGTTGTTTGTGCACGTCCAAGGAGTGCAGTATCCGTTCCCCTTTGTTCTGTGGATTAGAAAAGAAGGTTGGCAAATGAATGGACTGATTAAGAGCCACACTGGATACCACCTTGGGCATGAAGGAGGGTTTGCTCCTACGGGACACCATGTCCACATGAAAGATGACAAAAGGCTCCACTGCCATGATAGCCTGTAATTCAGACACCCTTCTTGCTGAAGTGATGGCTAGAAGGAAGGCTGTTTTCCAAGAAAGGAATTTCAACTCTGCATTTGCAGCTGGCTCAAAGGGAGGTAAACTGAGCTTTTCCAGTACAAAGTTATGGTCCCAGGCTGAAGTAGGGGCTCTCCTGGGTGGCCTTAAGTTTTTGGCCCCTCTGAGGAACTTCTTCAGCAGAGGATGAGAGAAGAGGGGTGGTTCTGTATTGTAATGAGCTGAAATGGCTGAGGCATGAATTTTGATGGAGGAAAAGCAAAGGCCCTTGTGAAGCATCTCAGTTAAGTATTGAAGAATCTGAGGTAAACTGGGCACTGCTGTGCTCATCCCCCCGAGTTTGGCTCCAGGAACAGAATCTTTTCCAATTTTCAGCATAGGATTTTCTAGTACTAGGCCTCCTTGCCTCCAGAATGACATCCATCACTTGCTTACTGAGGGGTGGTAACAGAGATATCAGGTAATTAGTCAGGCTGCTAGGTTCAGGGTTTGAAGCTGTGGGTGCAGAATCTGGCCCTCCTGCTGGGACAGCAGGGCAGGAGTCTGAGGCAGGAGCCACGGTGCCAGCAGTGACACACTGCGCAAGAGGGGGTATCAGTGTTGGAGTGGCCAGTCTGGTGCAATCAGTATTGTCCTTGGTTTGTCCTGTTTGATCTTTAGCAGTACCTTGGAAAAGAGAGGCAGAGGGGGAAAGGCATAAACTGATAGGTTTTTCCAGGTGAAGGACAAAGCATCCACTTTCCAAGCTTGTTTGTGGGGAGTCCTTGTGCAGAATTTGTCCAATTTAGTAGTTATGGGGGGGGGGGAGGCAAACAGGTCCCTCTTTGGGCTCCCCCACTTGTTTCTCAACATGTTGAATATCTTTGGTTCCAGTTTCCACTCGTGTGGATCCATGAAATTTCTGCTTAAGTAGTCTGCCAGTGTATTTAGCTTTCCTGGCAATAATTGAGCCTGTAGGTGCACTTGGTAGCTCAAGGCTGTGTTCCACAGAGCCATGGCTAGTCTGCAGACAGGATATGAGTGGGTTCCTCCCTGCTTGTTTATATACCACATAACAGTGGTGTTTGTCCGTCTTTACCAATAATTGTCCTGGAAGAATGTGGGCCTTGAAGGCTGTCCGAGCATTCTATACAGCCAACATTTCTTTTTGATTGATATGCAGGTGCATTTGACTTGAGTTCCATTTGCTCTGACTGCACTTCCCTGCCAAGTGAGCCCCCCATTCATAGTCTGATGTGTTTGTTGTTAGGGTTAGGGCAGCAGGGGGTAGAGTGAATGGCAGTCTTTTGTGTTGGTGGCAGGCCTCTTCCCACCAAAGGAACTCTATCTATAGACAAGGTATGACAGGAATTCACTGATTCTAGATCCTGAGAATGTTGACACCATAGGCTTTTTAGATACCATTGTATTTTCCTCGTATGCAGTCTTGCATATGGAATTAGTAGAATGCAGGAGGCCATGAACCCCAGGGCTTGCAGTATTTTCCTTGAAGATAGCAGAGTCTTTGTGGCCAGTAGTTTGAAGTAGGCTGTCAAATGAACTTGTTTCTCTGGCGTAAGGTAGGCCCATCTGGGAAGTTGTATTCAAGCTTGCACCCAGGAATATGATATGTTGGCAGGGTACAAGATGTGATTTCTTTTCGTTTATGGTGTACCCCAGAGCAGTTTATTTCCTTACAAATGCCAGATGATTTAATAATATGTCCTGGCTTTCTGCCTGAATTAGACAATCGTCCAGGCATGGGTATATTTCTTTGCCTGCAAAATGCAATGACTGGAGCTAGGCACTTTGGGAATACCCTGGGCACAGTAGATAAGCCAAAGGGTAGTGCAGAGAACTGACAGTGCATGCAGCCTGCTTTGAAGCGTAGGTATCTTCTGCAAGATTCCTTTATTGGGATGTGCAGGTAGGCTTCCTTTAAATCCAGTGTTGCCAACCAGGCATCTTTGCCTAGCATAGGAAGCAGCTGGTGAAGATTTAGCATCTTGAATTCTGGGATCACCAAAAATGTGTTTAGGATAGACAGGTCCAGGATATGACACCAGAAATTGTCTTTTCTGGGTACCAGAAAACGTTTTGAGTAGAAAATTGACCCCATTATTCTTCTGGGACAGGCTGAATAACCCTGATGCTTAAAAGAGAGAAAATTTGCTTTTGAGCCTCTGCCCACTGATTTGGGGGTAGATCTGGCCAACCGTTTGGGGTTGGTAAGGGGTGGAAGTGGAGTCTGTATCCTTGGGAAACTATATTTAAAACCCATTTATCCTGGGTAATGAATTCCCAATTTTTTTGCCTGCAGAGCAATCTTTCCCCCTAAAGGAACAGTCAGTTGTGCAGGGCTTGGAAGGTTTAAAGTTAAGTCATTGAGACAGTTTACCATAGGGGGAAGTCTTACTACTCCCTGCTTTGGAAGTGGGAGCCTCCCACTGCTTAGTCCTGTGTGTACCTTGGGACTGAAGCCTGGGGGTTCTGCTGGTACTGGGTTTGGACTGAGAAGGCTTGGAAGAGGCAGGAAAGAACTAATTCTTAGAGGGCCAATGCCTACTAAATCTGTGACGCTGTACTTGCAGGCAATCTTTAACAGTTTGCATAGATTTAGTTTTTTCCTCCATCTTTTTAAGTACTACTTCTGCTTTGTTGCCAAACAGGCAGTCTTGGTTTAAGGGAGCATCCAGCAATTTAGCTTTAACATGATCTGCCAAAGATTCCTCCTTAAGCCAAGCATGCCTTCTAAGTACAGACCCAGTGACAGCAGCCCCGCAAGATGCCTTTAATGAATCAAAACCACATTGCAAAGTGTGTTTTCCAACTTTAGCGGAATGCATTAAATCCTGTTAATCTTTATTTTCAGCACAGTCAGGAATCAACATAATTTTCTGTTTAAGCAATCCAATAATATGCTGCTGATATTTTAACATATGAAAAGTACAGTTTTGTACCTACCATAAATGTAGATGTCCGAACTGGATAGCATCTGCAGTCATAACAACTGGGTTGTCCTGTCGTCAGGCAGCCCTTCAGTCGGCCGGATTCCAAAGTCGGGTCCGCTTGCTGATGTCGCACTTCACCCGACGTCATCTCTGTTGGTCTTCGGGTATATAAGCATCAGCCGACGCCATTTTCCTCAGTGTTTCTTGCCCCAGATGCCAGAAGCCCTCTTGAAGGCTAAAATTTGGATAGATGCCAATGTTTCCAAAAAGATAGAGGTAAACACAAAAATAAGCATGTATGTACATATATACAAACAAATACACCATAAAGACTCCCCATCAGCTAGCTATTAGGGGTAAACACCCTAGGAGTACCACAGAGGGAAGGAGGGAGGTAATCCTGACTGCAGATGCTATCCAGTTCGGACATCTACATTTATGGTAGGTACAAAACTGTACTATGTCCTTCATGGATGCATCTGCAGTCATAACAACTGGGTAGAATACCATAGCCAACTAGGGGAGGAGGATAAAGGTAGATTATGGTGTGTTTAGGATCCCTTGCAGTACAGCAGTGGCAAACCCTGCTCGGGATCTGGAATATAGGGGCAAATTATAATGCTTGGCAAATGTATGCACGGAGGTCCAAGTAGCCGCCTCAATAATGTCTTTGGTTGCCACTCCTCGTAAGAAGGCTGTGGTAGTGGCTGTTGCCCTTGTAGAATGAGGTCTTATGTTCTGTGGAATTGGTT
This sequence comes from Protopterus annectens, assembly GCF_019279795.1. NCBI lineage: Eukaryota > Metazoa > Chordata > Ceratodontiformes > Protopteridae > Protopterus > Protopterus annectens. The sequence continues at coordinate 1,708,341,973 of NC_056743.1, read as the reverse complement.
TTCCATGGAAGGAGTAACAGAATCGTATGCAATTTCCTATGCATTTGGAGATTGTCTGTTTGGAAATGGCTTTTCCTTCCCTTCCTGTTGCATAGGCTACCAAAAGTAGGTCAGTCTTTCTGTTATTTTTTGTTCTGTCCAAGTAGTAGCGTAGCTGTCTATGTACATCCAAGGTATGCAGTATTCTTTCCCCTCTGTTTTGTGGGTTGGGAAAGAAGGTAGGTAGGTGGATTGCCTGGTTTAAAGACACTCTGGATACCACCTTGGGCATAAATGTAGGATTAGTTCTCATGGACACTCTATCTTGGTGGAAGATTAGGAAGGGTTGCACTGCCATTAAGGCCTGTAGTTCTGAAACCCTCCTTGCTGAAGTAATTGCCAGTAGGAAAGCAGTTTTCCATGACAGGTGTTGTAGGTCTGCTGTTGCTGCTGGTTCAAAGGGTGATAGTGTCAACTTTTCTAGCACAAAGTTTAAATCCCAAGCTGGTAATGGTGGTTTCCTTGGAGGTTTTACATTCTTGATTCCTCTAAGGAACTGCCTGAGCAAAGGGTGCGAAAAAACAGGTGGATCAAAGCTGTATTCTGCTGAAATAGCTGATGTATGTATCTTGATGGAGGAGTAGGACAGGCCTGAATGAAGAAGTTCGGCCAGATACTCCAGAATGTTAGGCATATCTATGTTTGACACTTCTTTTCCTCTTTCCGTACTCCAAATGACAAACCTTTTCCATTTTCCAGCATAGTTCCTTCTTGTTGAAGGTCTGCGTGCTTCAAGAATAATGTCTTTAACTCTTTGGGAAAGTCCTGGATTAGTTGCTGCTATGTGATGTTCCATGCAGTCAGTTGCAACGTTTTTAGGTTTGGATGTATGATGCTGTAGTTGTTCTGAGTTAACATCAAAGGCATCAGGGGTATTGGCCACATATTGTTCCGAGACATGCTCCTCAGCAGTGGGTACCAGTGTTGTCTTGGCCAGTTTGGAGCTATCAGGATTATCCTTGGACGTTCTTCCTTGATTTTCAGTAGTACCTTGTGTATCAAAGGAAGGGGTGGGAATGCATATGCTGTTAGGCCTTTCCAGCTGAAGGAGAGCGAATCCACTTTCCATGCTAGTGGGTGGAATGTCCTTGTGCAGAATTTTTTGAGCTGGTGATTGAGAGGTGATGCGAATAGATCTATCTGAGGCATTCCCCATTTCTTTGAGATGGTCTTGAAGATGTCCGGGTGCAGCTTCCATTCGTGGGCATCCGATGTGGTTCTGCTTAATATGTCTGCTAGAGTATTTTATTTTCCCGGTACAAATATTGCCTGTAACTGGATGTTGTAGCTGAGTGCCAAGGTCCACAGCTCCAAAGTCATTCTGCATAGGGGGTATGAATGAGTGCCTCCCTGTTTGTTGATGTACCACATGACTGTGGTGTTGTCTGTCCTTATCATCAACTGGCCCTCTTTGAGAAATGGTTTGAACTTTTGGATTGCCAGTTTTACTGCCAGCATTTCTTTTAGGTTGATGTGCAGGTGAAGTTGATCCTGTGTCCACAATCCTTGCACGCATTTGTCCAGCATGTGGGCCCCCCATCCTAGGTCTGAAGCGTCTGTTGTGATGGTCTGGCTTGCTTGACATCTGCGAAAGGGTAGGCCTGGGTTTGACTGGCATGCCTGAGCCCACCATAGGAACTCCTGTTTTAAGCATGGAATTAGTGGGATTTCTGTTTCTAGGCTGTGTCTGTGCTGGGACCATAAATTCTTTAGGTACCACTGTAGTTTTCTCATATGTAGCCTGGCAAATGGGACCAAGATTATGCATGATGCCATGAAGCCCAAGGCCTGCAGTACTTTTCTTGCTGTTAACTTGTTCAGTTTTGTTAGTGCCAAGAAGTAAAGAGGAAGTTCGTTTTGTTTTTCTGTCGTCAGGAATGCCATTTGTTTTACTGTGTCCAATTCCGCGCCCAGGAATGTCCTTGTTTGGGATGGTATCAGCCTTGATTTTTGTAAATGGACTGTGTATCCCAGTGCTTGTAGCAAGTAAATGACCCTTTGTAAATCTGTTGTCAGCTTGCTTTTGTTGTCCCCTTGTAGCGGGCAGTCGGTCCAGGTATGGGTAAATTTGAATTCCCTGTAGTCTGCAATGAGCGATTACTGATGCCAGGCATTTTGTGAATACTCTGGGCGCAGTAGATAAGCCAAAAGGCAATGCTGAGAATTGATAGTGCTCTGATCCTGCAAGAAATCTGAGGTATCTTCTGCAGATTGGTCGAATAGGGACGTGCAGGTATGCCTCCTTGAGATCTAGAGTTACCAGCCAAGACTCCTTGCCCAGCATGGGAAGAAGTTGCTGTAGGGTCAGCATTTTGAATTTTGGGACAATGATGTATGTATTTAAGGTGGACAGGTCGAGAATTGGTCTCCAACTTTTTTCCTTTCTTGGAACTAGGAATAGTCTGGAGTAGAACCCCTTTGCTTGTTCTGCTGTTGGCACTCTTTCTACAGCTCTCATGTTTGCTAACTCCATTATCTGGTGTAGAGCCTCTGTTTTTTGATTTGGAGGTAGAGTTGGCATTCCTCTTTTGACTGGTAAAGTGTGGAAGTGAAACCGGTAACCTTGATCTATGGTTTGTAAAATCCACTTGTCTTTTGTTATGTAGTGCCAGTTCTTTGAAAATAAGGTTAACTTTCCGCCTGGAGGAGCTGCTATTTGTTCCCTGGTAGGCGGGTTAAGTCACTGTGGTTGTGCTGATGTAGTGGCAGTGGTTGTGTCTGTGCCTCTGTTGTTACCTTGCCACTGTCGGCCTCTGTAGGCACCTCCTCTGGATTGGTTTCTGCCTCTGGAACGTCTATTCCTGCCCCTTTGAAATTTTGTGGAGTCAGGAAAGGACCAATTTTTGGCAGGCCAGTTTCTGCTAAACCTTGGGGGTTGAACCTGCAAGAAATCTTTAACAGTTTGAACAGATTTTGCCTTTTCTTCCATTTTCTTCATAACCTGCTGGGCAGGTGCACCAAACAAACTTGTCTTATCCATAGGAGCATCTAGCAACTTAGCTTTAACATGATCCGGTAAAGCTTGCTCCTTTAGCCATGCATGCCTTCTTATCACTGTGCCAGTCATGGCTGATCTAAATGAAGCCTCCAGTGCATCATAGCCACATTTTAAGGAATGGTTGCTAACCTGTTGTATGTTATTTACCATTTCTAATACATATTTCTTATCAAGAGATTCATCAGTGGTTAATTTCTTAGTTAACTGATCAAGCATAAACTCTTGGTATTGTATCATGTGGAACTGACAGTTTAAAGCTCTAGCTGAGAGAGTAGCTGAAGTGTAGACCTTTTTACCCCATCTGTCTAATGACCTTGCTTCCCTTTCAGAAGGAATAGGGTTTTAGCTATGGTCTGCTACTGCCTTGGGACCCTGGGATATAATTTCTGGGTCTGCAAGTGGGGCCTTGTAAAGGTGGTGATGAGTATCTGGCACCCTGTAAAATCTGTCTGGTTTGGCAGGGGCTGGAGGTAAAGAATCTGGAGCGGAGCAGACATCATTGAAAGCATCATCCACCACAGAGAGAACAGGAGGTATAGCTAAGGGCCTGTGCTGTGGGAGGTGCAGAAAGGTCCTAAGTCTTTTCTGGAGTCTGAAAAATCCTGTTGCTGCCATTGGAACTGCTCGCATGGCATGTAAGGTTTCCCCAAAGGAGAATTCTTCTGGTGGGAAGCAGCTGGAATGGATTCTTCAGCATCAGAATCTTCAAAATTGGAGAAAGGAGCCTCTGGCTGGTCAGTTATGTCTGATTCATCAGCAGAATCATCAGAGGACACTGGCTCAGGGGCTCTGCCCTAGGTCTCTTCTCTGGGGCTGAGAGGCCCTGTCTGGGTGAGATTGAGATCCTCTAATTAATGAAATTAAATCTTCTGCCAAAGTAAGCATTTGAGAACTAGAAGAGGGCCTGGATGTGGGGGGTTTTACAGGCACTGTTTTAGTAGTCTTGGCTGCTTTAGCCCTGGCGAAGGCCTTAATGGACATGGCTGCTGGAGGCCTAGCAGCACCACGTGCTGGGGTAGAGACATCCAAGGGAATGGTGTCTGATAAGTCAACCACCGTAGTGGATAAAATTTCTGGGGCCGAGTCAAGAGTTGTAGCAGGGGCCTCAGTTGAAGGAATTGGTTCAGCTGTGCTTTGATCAGTTTTCTCGGTTTCGGCCGAAACCGAGACACTCGCGGTTTGCTTAACCATGGTTTCAGCCGAAACCGCGGACCGCGAGTGTCGGTCTTTATCTTTGTGTTTTTTGGCAGATTGGGTAGTCGGAGGATCCGACGGCATAATGTACGCAAAATCAGAACCGAAAAACTGTTCTGCAAACTCCGACCGACGCCTAAGCGTTCGTCGGTTGAAAGAAGCACAGGCCGAACAGGCTGCTACGTCGTGGGCTGGGCCTAAACAAGGCAGGCAATAAGAGTGGAAATCTTTATGAGGTATTTGTTTCCCACAGGTTAAACAATTATTAACTTTTTCTGACATCGGCTGTGTCAAGAAAGAGTCCCCAACGTGGTACTTAGCTTTAGAAGTCTTGAGTAGTATGCGGTAGAAGTAATCTCTGGATCCGACCGACCGGCACTTGCGAACAGCTTCTGCTTCGGGCGCCACGCGGCAAGAAAGACTGAGGAAAATGGCGTCGGCTGATGCTTATATACCCGAAGACCAACAGAGATGACGTCGGGTGAAGTGCGACATCAGCCGAAGCCGGACCCGGACTTTGGAATCCGGCCGACTGAAGGGCTGCCTGACGACAGGACAACCCAGTTGTTATGACTGCAGATGCATCCATGAAGGACATCTGGCAGTTTAAGGCCCTAATGGCCAAGGCTGCGGAAGTGTACACCTTCTTACCCCATCTATCCAGCACCCCGGAATCTCTATAAGAGGGGGTAGGATATTTGGCAGTAGTAGCCTTAATGCCCTTGGGTCCCTGTGAAATAGTCTCAGGATCCGCAATAGGATTTTTAAAGAGGAACTTGTGAGAGTCAGGAACCCTGTAATATCTATCAGGTTTTCTGGGAGCAGGAGGTAAAGAGTCAGGGGCCAAGCTAGATTCCGAGAAGGCATCATCAACAATGTCCAGTACAGGAAGGGAATAGCTTAAGGCCTGTGTTGGGGCAGGAGTAAGAAATCCCCAAGTCTCTTTAGATTCAGAGTAATCCTGGCTTTCCCAGCAAAATGCTCCCCAAGAGTATGCAAGGTTTCACTAAAAGAAAAATCCTCTGGAGGAGAAACAGAGGGAATAGAGTCATCTGCATCAGAATCCTCATAGGTACACAAAGGTAAATCCTGGTCAGAGGAAAAGTACAGTTTTGTACCTACCATAAATGTAGATGTTCGAGTGTTCACCCTGCTGCAGTCATCACACTTGGGTTATCCTGCCGTCAGGTGGTCCCGCAGTCGGCCCGAATTCCAAAGTCTTAGTCCGGCTTCGGTTGCTGTCGCTTCTTCCCTGATGTCAGTGCGCCAGGGGTATATAAGAGGCATCCGATGCCATTTTCTTCAGTTTTTCTTGCCCCAGATGTCAGGTGCCCCCAATAGGTAGGTAAAATATATATATATATATATATATATATATATATATATATATATATATATAGAGCTATATAAAAATAAAACAAAACCCTTAGGCAAAAGCAAATACACCACAGAGGTATTATAGGATAGAGTGGTAGAGATAAGTTCAGTTAGTTCAGAGGGGATGGAGGGGGGGGGGGTAACCTGGACTGCAGCAGGGTGAACACTCGAACATCTACATTTATGGTAGGTACAAAACTGTACTATGTTCATCGTGTTACCCTGATGCAGTCATTACACTTGGGTTGAATCCCAAAGCCAAGGATGGGAGGTGGAGTCAGACAGGGTTAGAGGAAGCTAGTAAGCCCCTGCAAAAAGTACAGTTTTGTACCTACCATAAATGTAGATGTCCGAGAGGTATGCATCTGCAGTCCTAACATATGGGTTGTCCTGCCTCAGGCAGCCCTTCGGTCGGCCGGATTCCAAAGTCTGGGTCTGGCCTCGGCTGATGTCGCACTTCACCCGACGTCATAGCTGCTGTGTATTGGGTATAAAGGCATCAGCCGATGCCATTTTCCTCAGTGTTTCTTGCCCCAGATGCCAGGTGCCCTCTAGGAAGGCTAAATTTGGATAAATGCAAATGATTCCAAACAGTAGAGAGCAAACAATATAAGCATGTATATACATATATACAAACAAATACACCATAAAAGATTCCCCCAGCTAGCTACAAGATGGGCAAATACCCTAGGAGTACCACAGAGGGGAAGGAGGGCGGGTAATCCTGACTGCAGATGCATACCTCTCGGACATCTACATTTATGGTAGGTACAAAACTGTACTATTTCCTTCAAGGATGCATCTGCAGTCCTAACATATGGGTAGAATACCATAGCCAAACTGGGGGAGGAAGCACTAAGATAATGATGGTGTAGTTAAGATCCCTTGCAAAACTGCAGTTGCAAAACCTGCTCGGGATCTTGAGTATAAAGGAAGATTATAATGCTTGGCAAATGTATGCACGGAGCTCCAAGTAGCAGCTTCTAAAATGTCTTTGGTAGCCACTCCTCATAGGAAAGCTGTAGTAGTGGCTGCAGCCCTTGTGGAGTGAGGTCTGATGTTTTCTGAAGTTGCCTTTCCATGAAAAGAGTAACAAAATCTAATGCAATTTCCTATCCATTTTGAGATTGTCTGTTTTGAAATTGCTTTTCCTTCCATTCCTGATGCATATGCTACCAGAAGCTGGTCAGTTTTTCTGTTGGTCTTAGTTCTGTCCAGATAGTAGCGTAATTGCCTGTGCACATCCAAGGTATGTAGTAGTCTTTCCCCCCTGTTCTGTGGGTTGGGGAAGAATGTTGGTAGGTGGATTGCTTGGTTCAATGATACTCTGGAGACCACTTTTGGCATAAAAGTAGGGTTAGTTCTCAAGGACACTCTATCCTGATGGAAGATAAGGAAGGGCTGTACTGCCATTAATGCCTGTAATTCAGAAACCCGTCTTGCTGAAGTGATTGCAAGCAGGAAAGCAGTTTTCCAAGATAAGAACTGTAATTCTGCTGTTGCTGCTGGTTCAAAAGGGGAAGTGTTAACTTTTCCAGCACAAAGTTAAGGTCCCATGTAGGCAAAGGTGGCTTCCTTGGAGGCTTTACATTTTTAATTCCTCTCAGAAACTGCCTGAGTAGAGGATGAGAGAAGACTGGAGGATCCATGTTGTATTCTGCTGAAATTGCTGATGCATGAATCTTAATGGAGGAGTAAGACAGGCCATTGTGGAAAAGTTCTGCTAAGTACTCCAGGATGTTAGCTATGTTTGCTAATGATACATTTTCTCCTTTTGCTGCACTCCAAATGAGTTATCTTTTCCATTTGGCTGAATAAATCTTCCTTGTGGAGGGTCTGCGAGCCTCCAGGATAATGTCTTTAACCCTCTGAGATAAATCTGGGTTATTTTGTTTTATGTAATATTCCAAGCAGCTAGCTGTAGTGTTTTCAAGTTTGGATGTAGGATCTTGTAGTTGTTCTGTGTTAGAAGTAAAGGACATAGAGGTAGTGGCCATGTGTGTGTCCGAGACATACTCCTCAGTAGCGGGTACCAATGCTGCCTCGGCCAGTCTGGAGCTATCAGGATTATCCTTGGGTGATCTTCTTTGATCTTCAGTAGCACTTTGTGCATCAAAGGAAGAGGTGGGAATGCATATGCTGTCAGGTTTTCCCAACTGAAGGATAGGGAGTCCACCTTCCAAGCAAGTGGGTGGTATGTCCTTGTGCAGAATTTCCTCAACTGGTGGTTGTATGGGGATGCGAACAGGTCTATTTCTGGTAGTCCCCATTTCTTTGTAATGGTTTTGAAGATGTCTGGATGCAGCATCCATTCGTGGGCATCCGTGGTAGTTCTGCTTAAGGTGTCTGCTATTTTCTTTTCCTGGCACAAATTTGGCCTGGAGTTGAATGTTGAGGTTCAGGGCCACATTCCACAGGTCCATTGCCATCCGGCATAGAGGATATGAGTGTGTACCTCCCTGTTTGTTGATATACCACATGACTGTGGTGTTGTCCGTCCTTACCAGCAAGTGACTCTGTTGAAGAAAAGGTTTGAATGTCTGGATTGCCCGCTTCACTGCCAGCATCTCTTTTTGATTTATGTGTAGATTCCGCTGGTCTTGTGTCCATAGGCCTTGTATACACTTGTCCACCATGTGTACCCCCCAGCCTAGGTCTGAGGCGTCCGTGGTGATAGTCTGGCTTGGATGAGGTTTGTGGAAAGGCAGTCCTCTGTTTAACTGACAGGCCTGAGCCCACCACAGGAATTCTTGTTTCAGGCATGGAATTATTGGAATCTGGGCTTCTAGACTGTGCTTGTGTTGAGACCATACATTCCTTAGGTACCATTGCAACTTTCTCATATGCAGCCTGGCATGCGGAATCAATATTATGCAGGATGCCATGTAACCCAGGGCTTGCAGGACTTTCCTTGCTGTAAGCTGGATCTGTGTTGTTAATGCCATGAAATAGAGTGGTAGTTGCTTTTGTTTTTCTGCTGTGAGAAATGCCATCTGATTTGATGTGTCCAGTTCTGCACCCAAGAATGTTATCCTTTGGGATGGAACCAGCCTTGACTTTTTCATGTTGACTGTGTATCCCAGGGCTTGCAGCAGTTGTATAACCTTTTCCAAATCTTTTGTTAATTTGGTTTTGTTGTCCGCTTGTATTAGGCAGTCGTCCAGGTATGGATAAATCTGAATTCCCTGAAGCCTGCAATGAGCAATTACTGATGCCAGGCATTTCGTGAATACTCTGGGCGCAGTAGATAAGCCAAAGGGCAATGCTGAGAATTGATAATGCTCTGATCCTGCAAGAAATCTGAGGTATCTTCTGCAATCTGGTCGTATAGGGACGTGCAGGTATGCCTCCTTGAGATCTAGAGTCACCAGCCAAGACTCGTTGCCCAGCATGGGAAGAAGTTGCTGTAGGGTCAGCATTTTGAATTTTGGAACAATGAGATATGTGTTCAGAGCGGACAGGTCGAGAATAGGCCTCCATTGATTTTCTTTCCTTGGTACCAGGAAAAGTCTGGAGTAAAATCCTTGCCCTTGTTCCATAGGCGGTACCTTTTCTATAGCTCTCATCCTTAGTAGGTGGTTGATTTGTCCTAGAGCGTTTGTTTTTTGGTTTGGTGGTAGGTTTGGCATTCCTCTCTTTTTTGGTAGAGTGTGGAAGTGAAACCTGTAGCCTTTGTCTATTGTCTGTAAAATCCATTTGTCTCCTGTAATGTAATGCCAGTTTATGGAAAATAAGGCTAGCTTTCCGCCCAAGGGTGCTTCCAGTTGTTCCCTGGTAGGCGGCATCAGAGCCAAGTCATTGTGTCTGTCCTGTGGAAGTGGTCGCAGCTGAATCTGTGGCAGTACTTCTCTGGTTGTTAGGCTGCCACTGACGTCCCCTGTAGGCACCTCGGGATTGACCTCTGCCTCTTGGGCGCCTATTTCTGCCTCTCTGTGCTCTGGAGGTGTCTGGAAAGGACCAATTCTTCGAAGGCCAATTCCTACTAAACCTCGGAGGTTGGACCTGTAAGAAATCCTTGACTGTTTGGACAGATTTTGCTTTTTCTTCCACCTTCTTTAGCACTTGCTGTGCAGGGGAGCCAAATAAACTTTGTTTCTCCATAGGAGCATCTAGGAGCTTTGACTTAACATGGTCTGGTAAGGATTGCTCTTTTAACCAGGCATGCCTTCTAATCACTGTTCCAGTCATAGCTGATCTAAAGGAAGCCTCCAGTGCATCATAGCCGCATTTTAAGGAATGATTTCTGACCTGCTGAGTGTTATGTACCAAATCCTGAAGGGACCTATGGTCTATAGGTTCAGGAGAGGGCAGTTTTTTATTTAGCTGGTCTAACAAAAATTCCTGATACTGAATCATGTGGAATTGACAGTTTAAGGCCCTGGCCGAAAGAGTAGCAGAAGTATAAACTTTTTTACCCATCACTCTAATGCTCTAGATTCTCTTTCAGAGGGGAGGGGGTTTTTGGCAGAGGCAGTTGCTACAGCTTTGGGGCCCTGTGAAATGGTTTCAGGATCTGCAATAGGAGCCTTATACAAGTGAAAGTGTGTGTCCGGGACCCTGTAATATCTGTCGGGCTTGGCAGGGGCCGGAGGAAGAGAGTCAGGGGCAGTACAGGCATCATTATATGCATCGTCAACAGCTGTTAGTACTGGAGGAATGGCTAAAGGCCTATGCTGTGGTAGATGTAAAAAGGTCCTTAGCCTTTTCCTTGAATCTGAAAAATCCTGGCCCTGCCATTGAAAATGCTCTCTCATAGCATGTAAGGTTTCCCCAAAAGAAAATTCTTCAGGAGGAGAGGCAGAAGGAATGGAGTCTTCTGCATCAGAATCCTCATAAGGAGAATATGGGCCTTCTGGAGGGTCTGAGTTTTCTGAATCATCCGAGGAATAGTCTGTAGAAACAGGATCCGGGGGCTCAGTTCTAGGCCTCTTCTCTGGAGGGGGTTGAGAGGCCCTGTCTGGGTGAGGTTGGGATCCCCTGATCAAAGAAATGAGATCCTCAGCCAGGCTGAGCATTTGGGAACTAGAGGTAGGCCTGTGTGAGGGGGTTTTAGCAGGCAAGGCCTTAGAGGATTTAGCTGCTTTAGCCCTAGAAAAAGCCTTGATAGACATAGATACAGGGGGCCTAGCAGCTCCACGTGCAGGAGTAGATATGTCTAAAGGAATAGTATCTGATAAGTCTTGGGTGCCTGCTACAGCAGGTGAAATTTCAGTAGCAGATTCAGCCATGCTCTGTGAGGCCTCGGCGATCGGAGGCATGCTTTCGGCCGAAGAAAGAACCGAGGACTCTGTTTCAGCCGAAACGGAGACACTCGCGGTTGGCTTAACCGTGGTTTCAGCCGAAACCGCGGACCGTGAGTGTCGGTCCTTTTCCTTACGCTTTTTAGCTAATTGTGAAGTCGGAGTCTCCGACGGCATTTTGTAAGCAAAAGCGGGACCAAAAAACTCCTCTGTAAACTCCGACCGACGTCTAAGTGTCCGTCGGTTGAAGGAAGCACAGGCTAGACAAGCTGATACGTCGTGGTCTGGGCCTAAGCAAGGAAGGCAGTAAGAGTGGAAATCCTTATGAGGTATTTGTTTCCCACAAGTTAAACAATTATTTACTTTTTCTGACATCGGCTGAGGCAAGAAAGAGTCCCCAACGGGGTACTTAGCTTTTTAGAAGTCTTCGGTAGTAGAAATCTCTGGATCTGACCGACCGGCACTTGCGAACAGCTTCTGCTTCGGGCACCACATGGCAAGAAAGACTGAGGAAAATGGCGTCGGCTGATGCCTTCATACCCAATACACAGCAGCTATGACGTCGGGTGAAGTGCGACATCAGCAGAGGCCAGACCCAGACTTTGGAATCCGGCTGACCGAAGGGCTGCCTGAGGCAGGACAACCCATATGTTAGGACTGCAGATGCATCCTTGAAGGACATCTGCAGTGGCAAAACCAGCTCTAGTCTTGGCGTATAGAGGTAAGGGATAGTGTTTGGTGAAGGTGTGCACTGAACTCCAAGTAGCAGCTTCCAGAATATCCTTGGTTGGCACTCCCTTGAGAAAGGCTGCTGATGCAGCTGTAGCCCTGGTGGAGTGGGACCTAATGTTAGCAGGTACTGGTTTCCCATGATGTATGTAGCAAAAACGTATGCAATGCCCTACCCATTTTGAAATGGTCCGTTTTGAGATAGCTTTTCCTTGTGATCCTGTAGCATAGGCTACAAAAAGCTGGTCAGTTTTTCTGAAAGCCTTAGTTTTATCCAAGTAGTAACGTAATTGCCTGTGAATGTCCAAAGAGTGCAGGAGTCTTTCTCCTTTGTTCTGGGGATTTGGGAAGAAGGTGGGCAAGTGAATGGTTTGGTTTAGGGCCACACTGGATACCACCTTTGGCATAAAGGAAGGATTCGTTCATAGAGAGTCTCTGTCGTGATGAAAAATGTTGAAAGGTTCCACTGCCATTAGTGCCTGTAGCTCTGAGACTCTTCTAGCTGAGGTTATTGCTAGTAGTAGGGCAGTTTTCCATGAAAGAAATTTTAAATCATCTGAAAAGAGCTGGTTCAAACGGTGGCAGTGTAAGCTTTTCCAGAACAAAGTTGAGATCCCAAGTAGGTGGTTGAGCTCTCCTTGGCAGTCTTAAGTTCTTAGCCCCTCTGAGGAACTGTCTTAAGAGTGGATGTGAGAATAAAGCAGGATCCGTGCTGTAATGAGCTGAAATTGCCGAGGCGTGGATCAGATGAAAAGGAAAGTTCTTTGTGTAACATCTCAGTTAAATATTGTAGAATCTGAGGGATGTTTGGATCAAGGGGGTTTAGGCCTTTAGCCTGGTTCCAGGCGCAAAATCTTTTCCATTTGTCTGAATAGGTTTTCCTGGTGCTGGGTCTCCTGGCCTCCAGAATGACATCCATAACAGCTTTGGATAAAGGTGTTGGCTGGTAATTTGCCATGCAGCCAGGTTTAAAGTCTTGAGCTGGCTGTGGAGAATCTGATGATCTCGCTAGGTGAGCAGGTGAGGAATTTGTGGCAAAATCCATGGTGGGCCGTGGGCCATGTTCCTTAAAATTGGGTACCAATGCTGGTGTGGCCAAGTCTGGTGCAACGAGAATCATTTGTGGCCTCTCTAATCTGACTTTCAGCAGTACCTTTGCTAGAAGAGGTAGTGGGGGGAAGGCATACACTGTTAATGTTTTCCAACTGAATGAGAGGGCGTCCACTTTCCAAGCTAGTGGATGGAAGGTCCTTCTGCAAAATTTTTTAAGTTGGTGGTTGTGGGGGCTTGCAAACAGATCTATGTCTGGGTGTCCCCATTTTTGAGCTATCATTGCAAATACTTGTGGATCTAGTTTCCATTCGTGTGGATCCATGATGTTTCTGCTTAGGTTGTCTGCCAATGTGTTTTTCTGTCCTGGCAGAAATTGTGCTTGTAATTGAACCTGATAAGACAGTGCAGTGTTCCACAAGGTCATTGCTTGCCTGCATAGAGGGTAGGAATGTGTGCCCCCTTGCTTGTTTATGTACCACATGACTGTGGTATTGTCCATCTTTATTATTAGTTGTCCTGGGTGTAGAAGGTCCCTGAAAGCTGTTGGGGCATTCTGTATTGCTAGCATTTCTTTTTGATTGATATGCAGATGCCTCTGTTCTGTAGTCCATTTGCCCTGAATGCACTGCCCTGCCATGTGTGCTCCCCAGGCATAGTCCGATGCATCTGTTGTCATAGTTTGCCTGACTGTGGGTAAGGTGAAAGGCTGACCCTTGTTGAGGTGACATGCCTGTGCCCACCATAGAAACTCCGGTTGAAGGCAGGAAATGAGTGGTATCATTGTTTCCAAGCTGTGGCTGTGCTGAGTCCATACACTTTTCAGGTACCATTGTAATTTCCTCATATGCAGTTTTGCAAATGGTATTATTAGTATGCAAGATGCCATGAATCCCAAAGCCTGCAGAATTTTTCTTGCAGGGAGTTGGGTCTTTGTTGCCATTATTTTGAAATATTGAAACAGCTGTCGTTGCTTGTCTGGCATGAGATAAGCCATCTGGGCTGTTGTATTCAAGCTGACACCCAGGAATATTATGTTTTGTGAGGGCACATGTTTTGATTTCTTTTCATTTACTGTGTACCCTAGGCAACTTAGAAGGTGTTTGACAAATGCCAGATGCTTTAAAAGAATGTCTTTGCTTTCTGCTTGAATAATGCAGTCATCCAGGTATGGGTATGGGTATATTTGAATTCCTCTTTGTCTGCAGTATGCAATTACTGGTGCCAAGCATTTTGTGAAGACCCTGGGCGCAGTAGATAAGCCAAAGGGCAGTGAAGAGAATTGATAATGCGTTGAACTTGCAATGAAGCGGAGGTATCTTCTGCAATTTTGTCTGATAGGGACATGTAGGTATGCTTCCTTGAGGTCCAAAGTGACTAGCCAAGCATTCTTGCCCAGCATGGGAAGAAGCTGCTGTAGTGTTAGCATCATGAATTTTGGTACTTGCAGATAGGTGTTCAGAACTGAAAGTTCCAGAATGGGTCTCCATGCTTTGTCCTTTCTTGGGACTAGGAAGAGTCGAGTAAAATCCTTGTCCTTGCTCCTGTGTAGGTACCTGCTGAATGGCTCTCATGTTCATGAGAGCTGTAATTTGTTTTTGTGCCTCTGCCCATTGATTTGGTGGCAGGTTTGGCATTCCTTTGTTCCTTGGTAAGGTATGAAAGTGGAGTCTGTATCCTTAAGAGACGATGTTTAGAACCCATTTGTCTTTTGTGATGATGTGACAGTTGTCTGCAAAAAATGCTAGTTTTCCTCCCAAGGGAGTTGTCAGGAGAGATTTGCTTGGTAGTTTGAGGATAGAGTCATTGTGTTTGTCTTCTGCTAGCGTGGGGCCTGTCTTCTCCTCCTTTCTGGGAAGCAGAACCCCATTGGCGAGTCTTGTAAGGGCCCTGTGACTGACCTCTGCCCCTTGGGCATCTGTATTTGCCCCTCTGTGATCTGTCTGAAGCTGGAAAGGACCAGTTCTTTGTTGGCCAATTTCTGCTGAATCGAGGGGGTTGTACCTGCAAAAAATCCTTGACCGTTTGCATAGACTTTGCCTTATCCTCCATTTTCTTTAAAACCTCATCTGCTTTGACACCAAATAATACATCCTGTTGTAAAGGTGCATCCAATAATTTTGCTTTAACATGGTCAGGGAGGGTTTGTTCTTTTAACCAAGCATGCCTACGTATGACAGAGCTAGTAACAGCTGCTCTACAAGAAGCTTCCAATGAATCAAATCCGCATTGTAAAGTATGTTTGCCCACCTGTTCAGCTGCATGCAACAGATACTGCATTTCTTTGAATTCAGGCAGTTCTGAATGTGTGCTCATTTTGTGTTTTAAATGAGACATTAGGAACTGTTGATATTTCAACATGTGGAACTGGCAATTTAATGCTCTCATAGCCAGAGTAGCTGAGGTGTATATTTTCTTTCCCCATCTATCTAGGGCTCTGGAATCCCTTTCAGAGGGCAAAGGATTTTTAGCCATAGAAGCTTTTGCTCCCTTAGGACCCTGGGAAATTGTTTCTGGGTCAGCTATAGGGCTTTTATAAAGGAATTTGTGTGAGTCAGGTACTCTGTAGTATCTGTCTGGTTTGGCTGGAGCAGGAGGAAGAGAGTCTGGATTTAAACTAGACTCCAAGTAAACATCATCCACAATATCCAGAACAGGAGGGATAGCAAGAGGTCTGTGCTGGGGTAGTAAAAGGAACTCTCTGAGCCTTTTCATAGAATCTGAGTAATCCTGGCCTTCCCAGTGGAAATGTTCCCTCATGGTATGTAAAGTTTCCCCAAAGGAGTAGTCTTCAGGGGGAGATGCTGAGGGAATAGAGTCTTCAGCATCAGAATCTTTATAAGGTGGAAAAGTGTAATCATGTTCCTCAGAAGAATCTGAGGAGAGAGAAACCTGGTCATAGGATGCATAATCCTCCTCTTGTCTAGGTCTTTTATCAGGAAGGGGATGGGAACCCCTGATAAGGGTAATCAAGTCTTCAGCCATCTTAAGCATCTGTTTCTTAGGCATGGGGCCTTGAACTGTAGACTGATGTACAGTTTTCTTCGGTTTTAAAGGAGTTTTAAGTTTAGCATAAGATTTAATGGTGAGTGTAGTTGGTCTGAAGACACCTTCAGTAACCGAAGGTGTTTCTGTTGCACCGGTGTCTAGTTCTGCTCTGGTGTCGGTAGAAGGCTGCATCGGCCTAGTAGACTCCGCATGGGAATCCGCAGCTGTCTGGGGTTCCAGCTCTGCGGTCGTCAGGGGCTGCGTAGGCGCCTCACTGAAAACCGGAGAACCGGCGACAGGCCCAGCTGTGGCCTCGGTTTCTGGCTTATTCCTAGGCTGCCTGTCCTTAGCCTTGCGTTTTTTATGAGTGGCGGTCGTCGGCTGCTCCGACTGCATGATACAATTAAATCTCCTACCAAAGTAATGCCGTGCAAAGTCAAAACGGCGTTTGATAGTTCGTTTATTAAACCTAGCGCAAAACCGACAACCTGTGACGTTGTGGTCTGGGCCTAGGCAAGGAATACAATAGGAATGGAAGTCCTTATGAGGTATTTGCTTCCCACAAGAAATGCAATTGTTAACTTTTTCTGACATCGGACTGAGGCAAGAAAATGTTCCCCAATGGGGTACTTAGCTTTATTGAAGACTTCGAACTGAAATTCAAATCGAAAATCTCAGGTGTTGGCCAACCGGCACTTGCGAACTGCTTCTGCTTCGGGCACCGCGCGGCAAGAAAGACTGAAGAAAATGGCGTTGGATGCCTCATATACCCCTGGCGCACTGAAGTCAGGGAAGCGACAGCAACCGACGCCGGACCGAGACTTTGGAATTCGGGCAGACTGCGTGACCGCCTGACGGCAGGATAACCCAAGTGTGATGATTGCAGCAGGGTAACACGATGAACATCAGAAATTTCAGAATTCTGATCAGAAGAATAAGCAAAGTTAGTCCTATGTCTCAGAGGAGTAAGGTTGACCTCCCCTGATTAAAATAATGTCTTCAGCCATTCTTATCATTTGCTTTTTAGGCATAGAGGCCTGACCGTGAGGTCTGGGTGTCGGTTTTCTTGGCATGGATCCAGCTTTAGGCCTTGACGAAGAAGATGGCGTTGGTTTAATTTGCAAGTCAGTAGGCCTGAATACACCCTCAGAAGCCAGTGCCTGCACAGCAGCTCCAGACCCATCCAAGGTAGAGACATCAAGCAGGTTAAACAGTTGAAGCATCTCACAGCACACCAGAGTCCGAATGGGTCTCAGTAGAGGCCTGCGAATCTGACGTAGCGGGTATCAGGGGCTGCGAAAGCGCTTCACTGAGTACCGGCGAATTGGCGACTAGCTTAGGAGAAGCGTCACTGGCAGCTTTGGACCTACGCAGTCTGTCTCTGTCCTTATCTTTGCATTTTTTTCGGAATGTCAGTAGTCAGGTGGCTTACCGAAGCCATATCTGGATAACTGAACAGAGTACCAAAATATTTAGAAGCGTAAATATACCGACAACGAATAGTTTGTTGTTTAAATAAGGCACAAAACCGACAGCGAGATACATCATGGTCAGGGCCTAGGCAAGGAATACAGTATGAATGAAAATCTTTATGAGGTATTTGCTTTCCACAAGAAATACAATAACTGACTTTTATGGATATCGGTTTAGACTTTAGAGCAAGAAAAAGTTTCTCCGACAGGGCACTTAGCTTAGTTGAAGACTTCAGTTCTGAAACTCGAAAAAAAAAAAAAAGTTATGTTCTTACCATAACGTTCCATGCGAGTTGTTCATCTCGCCTTTGTTCTTAAAAGTGGGTACGGAGCTGATCCATTGGCTCTGAGTCGGCCACTTTCCAAGCTCAAGATCTTTCAGTAGCTCGAGGCACAGCACCTATCCCATGATGCTCTCTGACTAACCCTTAGATCTAGTTTGCTGAATCAAGCAACAAAGGAACAGCCTAACATACCCATATATATATATATATATATATATATATATATATATATATATATATATACGCACACACATTGTGCCTAAGAGTTTTAACAGCTGAGAAGCAGGTACTTTCTTTTCTTGTAACAAGCATGACACCCGATTTCTTAAGGAGGTGACTTTTTCTAGAGGTAATTTGACCAGGGCAGTGGTGGTGTCTAGGTCTGCTACGATAAATGAGATATGCTGTGACGGTAATAAAGCAGATTTTTCGAAATTTATGGTTATCCCTAACCGAGAATAGAGATTGATCGTATGATCCCTGGACTGGATGAGTTGATGCCTGGTGGTGGCAGATAGGAGCCAGTCATCCAGATACGGAAACACCCAGAATCCTAGACGCCTCAGGTGAGCCATAACCACTGCCATACATTTGGTGAACACTCTGGGGGCTGTAGTGAGGCCAAAGGGCAGAGCTCGAAATCGGTAAAGACTGGCCTCCAGTCGGAAACGCACGTGATCTCTGGATGGTCTGGCCATCTTGATTTGGTAGTATGCATCCTTGAGATCTAAACAGCACATCCAATCACATGTTCCCATGAACGGGAGTATCGATTGAAGCGTGACCATCCAGAACTTCTCCTTCTTTACACATGTATTGAGTTTGCTGAGGTCTAAAATGGGCCTCCATTCCCCTGTTTTCTTTGGAACTAAAAAGAACCTGGAGTAAATTCCGAATCCCATCTCATCCGGCGGGACTGGCTGGATGACTTTTTTTCTAGCAGGTTTTGGATTTCTGTGACTGCTTGATTCCTCAGACTGGATGGAACATCTGGGATTCTTTTTGTGGGTAACGGGGGTTCTACAAAGAGAATGAGGTAACCTCTGGTAACTATGTTTTGTACCCAAGAATTTGATGCAATTCCTAGCCAGGCGTCTGGGTACAAAGCCAAACGACCCCTGACTGCCTCCAGAGTAGGACAGTCGGGCCTCCTCTCAGGAGCGCTGATAGGGCTTGCCAGGAAACTGCTCCCTGTCACCCTGGTTCTGCGGATCCCCTCTGCCGCCAAAGCGGCATCTTCCATTATTGCCCCCCTACTCTGCCCCTGAAGGGGGTTTCACTACGTGTGTTCTGGAAAGCTCCTTGGGACTTCCGGAACCACATTTTTCCACCTCTTTGCCCTTTGGGGTATGGTCTAGTAGGGGTGGAAAAACAGACTCCTATGGCAGACAGAGTCTTTCCTTCCTGCTCACACTTAGTGAGGGTCTCCTCGACTTTAGGCCCAAACAATGAAGAGCCATCAAACGGGGTATTGACAAAGGGAAGACTTGAAGGCTTCCGCAAGGGAGCACAAGCGCATCCAGGACGGTCTCCGCAGAGCAATCGCTGAACCTGCTGCTCAACTCGATCATTTGGCTGCATAGGAAATGAGCCGTATGGATGAGTTGACTACGGAATTAAGGGTAGAAAGCTAGGCTGTAACCTTTTCCGAGATAGCCTCATCTGTGTTACACGTTAGAGTATCTCCGAGCTCTTGAAGGAGATCTCATTGAAGGCGAGTAAAATGGGTCAAGTAGTTGAGCGATCTCATGGCAAATGTCGCAGAACTAAAAATGTGTTTCCTGTATCTGTTCATTGTCCTGGAATCCTTATTAGGAGGATGGACAGTAGCAGAAGTCTCTGACATCTCTTTCTTGGTGGCCGCCTCCACCACCATGG
The DNA here is from genome assembly GCF_019279795.1 of Protopterus annectens. Classification (NCBI taxonomy): domain Eukaryota; kingdom Metazoa; phylum Chordata; order Ceratodontiformes; family Protopteridae; genus Protopterus; species Protopterus annectens. Next base: position 1,708,322,724 of record NC_056743.1, on the reverse strand, counting down.
CATCAACAGGGACTCCTCTGGTGAGGAACGATTTCTCCTGAGGGGCAGTGATGAATTTATTGGGCCTCCTAGGGACTGGTTCCATGGTGTCAGGGGACTCCCACGCCCTTCGAGCGACCAGATCCATTAGTTCATCAAAGGGCAGAGTAACCCAGAAGGTGGAGGGCTGAGACCCAAAGGCCTTCAGGAGCACTGACTCATCCTCAGTAAGGTGAATGGACTGCCAGTCACCCCTCTGCTTAAGTATTTCTAAGATGTCCGCAAAGGAGACATCCTCCGAGGGGAACCATGGGGACCCTTCCGATTCTAAGTCTGTGTCTGATGTCAAGGATTCCCTGAGGGGAATCCAAATGCCTCCTCTTGCAGAGTCTCTTCCTGGGAACTTCATTGGTGGGGGCAGCCAGTGAAGTTTCAGCAGAGCAGGGGTCACCCAAAGGGGATACCTGAGGCTGTGGGTCTCGTCACTTAGTAGGTGCTTTAGACGAAGAGGCAGAGCTCGGCATCTTTAGGGAGGAAGAGGAGAGACCTGTAGTGTGGGTCTGAACAGACAACACCCTCCTCATGGCATCAAAGGCCCTGGACTCTCAGCTTGAGGAAGCCACCAGTTCCGAAGAAGATGGGGGCCTTGCAGGACAGAGTCGAGCTCACCTGCGCCGAAGCCCCGAGGGGAAGTGTCAGAACCGACACGTCGGTTCGACCCCCCCCCCCCCAGAACCGATGTGAGTGTGTCAGATCAGAGACTCTTCAGATGGCACTGAAGAGATCAGGGTGGGTGGAACCGAAGTCACTGGAACAGGACTCGGTTCCACGACCATCAGATCTTCCACCTCCAGCTCCGAAGGCCTGGGTAGGCTCGAAGGAGTAGTAGTCACAGGCAATGGGGCAGGAACAGGGCTCAAACCCAGTTGGGACGAAGCAGGGTGCAGTTTAGCCAATGCCGGGTTCACCACGAGCCTCTGCACTACACGGTCCACATCAATATCTGACATCCTTGAAGACTGGGTCGAAGGGGCCGAAGAAGCTACAGATCTAAGTATTGGAGATTTTAAAGTTTTCGATACCGGCTCCAAAACCAAAGGTTGGCTCCGAATCATCGGTTCGGCACATGGTTCCAAAGACCTAGGAACCGGTGACCGCACATTAACAGAGGTGCTCGGAGCCGAAGACTTAGGCTCCGAGGACACCCGAGACGACTTCGACCCTTTCGAAGACTTGGAGGTCTGGTCTGACTTGTCCAAAGCTTCTTGAAACTCAGGTGTTAAGAGACCTCAATCAATAAGTTTCCTATGTCTCTCTAACAAAACTCTGCCACTAAAAGACTGGCAGATGGAGCAATCCTCCTGCAAATGGAGAGGTCCCAAACAATACACACAAGAAATGTGGTTATCTGTTATTGACATTTTTTGGCCACAGTCACATCTTTTAAATCCGGACTTTTGCTTTTGGTCAGCCATCATGTCCAAGAGAAAGCACAATAATCAGATCCCTGACAATTTCAAGTACAATAGTACTATCCAGACACAAAATAGAAACGCCAAGAAAAAACAATTATCAGAGCCCTGATAATATAAGCACAACAGTACACTCCAATAATAAGCAAACAATTAACAAACTTGTCAAAAAGGGATAGGAAGAAATTTAGATTCCTGCACAACTATAGCGAAGGATGAAACCAAGTGAAGAGAGAGCAAGGCCCAAGAGCAACCCGCTCCAATAAAACACACGAAAAAGGGCAAAGCCCTAAAAAAACGATAGTATGACAAAGGATATTGGTAGAAAAACATATCTAAATAAAAAGTAAACTTAGCTGTAGAAATGCTTCTTAATAAACTTTCACTGGCTTGAGCACACTGAAGACTTGTGCTCCGTTGTAGCGGCAAACTAGATCTGAGGGTTAGTCAAAGAGCATCATGGGATAGGTGCTGTGCCTCGAGCTACTGAAAGATCTTGAGCTTGGAAAGAGGCCGACTTGGAGTCGATGAATCGGCTCCGTACCCACGTGTAAGAACAAACAGCGAGATTGAACAACTTCACATCAAAAATTTCAGGAGTTGGCCGACTAGCACTTGTGAACTGCTTCTGCTTCGGGCACTGCACGGCAAGAAAAACTGAGGTAATGGTGTCGGCTGCATGCTTTATACCCTTGACTACCTCGCGTCATGGAAGATGAGACAGCTTCCAATGCAGGACCCAAGACTTTGATAATCAGGCCGACTGAGGGCTACTGCAAGCAGATAGCCCAAATTTGATGACTGCAACAGTGAAACATGAATAATGTCCTTCCTATCCTAAGCTGACATGAAAACTGTGGTAGATAAAGCGACCTCCCTAAGTCTTGCTGAAGCCTAATAACATGTGCCATGTAGTTTAGCACATGTACAGAGAACGTTGCTTAAGTGTAGGCCCCCTTCCCAAACTGGTCCAAGACTCTGTTTGGCAGATGAACCATGAAGCTCTCCTGTGCGAGCTACTTCTTGGTGGTCGCTGCCACAGCCACCACCATGGCATCGACATGGGGTTCCTTTGACAAGTGTGGTTTGTCGGTAGGGGCACTGAGGACCTTATCGGGGCATTTGGGAATAGGCTTCACCGTGTCAGGCTCCTTCCATGTCCAAGATGTTACAGAATCCACCAGAGGATCTGTGGGAGGGGACACCCAGGAAGTAGAAGGTCCTGTGCCAAATGCTTCCAGGAACACCAACTCGAAAATATCTAGCAGTTCCTGTGTTGGGGGTCCCTGGGGTGGACAGGCAGCAGGCTATCCCCCGAGGTGGCAGGATAGTGGAATCCGGACCAGAAACAGAGGGAGCCAGGATGGATTCCAAGGACGAGATCATCAAGGGTCTCGATGGGATTGAGAGAACCCTCTCCACCATGTCGAAGATAGAAGGAGAATGAACCCCCTCAGCTAGAACTACGATCAGGTCTGTAATCCTCTGGATCAATGGGGAAGCCGGAGCTGAACCTCCAAGTGCAGACACTCAGATTTGATGGCTCTGCTCTGAAAAACTCAGAGCCAAAACCACCCCTTGGATCCGGCACCTTGGCTACTGCTGAGAGCCAACCCACTCAAGGTAACAGTAAGCATCGAGGTACCAGGTACCACATGCACCGAACCCTCGACGTAGAGAGTCCTCAGACCCAAGGACTCAGAATACAGGGGTCTGATCAGAGAAGGAGTGATTGGGATGAAGGTGGACTGCATGCCCCCGCTTCGGAGGAATAGCAGGTAGGCAAGACTCCAATCAGTATCCGAGTGCAGATCAATCTCTGCATCATCCTGTCCACCTTGGCTTCAAAAAGACTGGGGATGGATCTGGAGGAAGAAGCCATACACACAGGCCTAAAGAGGTGATGCCGATGCCAGGGAATGGCTCCGGGAAGAGACAAAGAGAATGGAGTCGGGGGAACAAGTGCTAGGAGCCGATCAGAGCTTAGCTGGTGGTTCAGCTGAGGAAGAGGTCGGGGGACTACATCTGACAACAATCTCCCGTATTCACCATATGTCTGGGCTTATGGGGTAGGTTTGCAAGATGGAAGCTTTTTCTTCCACAGAAAAACATACAGGCCCAGATAAAATTTGCAAAACAATACATAAAGTCTCCCAAAAGCATGTGGGAAAATGTGTTACGGACTGATGAGAAAAAGGATGAACTTCTTGGCCACAATTCCAAAAGGTACGTTTGGCGCAAAAACAACACTTCTCATCACCAAAAGAACACCATCCCCATGGTGAAGCATGGTGGTGGCACTATCATGCCTTGGAGTTGCTTTACTTCTGCTGGAACTAGGGCTTTAGTCAAGGTGGAGGGGAATTATGAACAGTTCCACATAGTAGTCACTTTTGACCCAAAACCTTCAGGCGTCTGCTAGAAAGCTGAAGATGAAGAGGAATTTGACCTTTCAACATAACAATGACCCCAAGCATACATACAAATCAACAAAAAAATGGCTTCGCCAGAAGAAAATTAAAGTTTTGGAATGGCCCAGCCAGAGTCCAGACCTAAATCCAATAGAAAATCTGTGGGGTGACCTGAAGAGGGCTGTGCACCTTTGATGCCCTCGCAATGACAGATTTCGAGCATTTTTGCAAGGAAAAGTGGCCAAATATTGCCAAGTCAAGATGTGCCATGCTTATAGACTCCTACCCAAGAAGGCTGAATGCTGTAATTAAATCAAAAGGTGCTTCAACAAAGTATTAGTTTAAGGGTGTGCACACGTATGCAACCAGCTTATTGCACATTTTTTGTTTTTTATTTTTCCCCCCCAACAGGTTTGTTTTTCAATTGAATTGTATAGGTTATAGATCACATTAGAGGTGGGAAAATTTTTGAAATGATTTATTGCAGTCTCATTTTTATATATCACAAAAACCTGGCATTTTAACAGGGGTGTGTAAACTTTTTATATTCACTGTAAATTTTCTAAAACCATTCCATGCCAAAAATGTTTAACCCTTTTACTCCAATGGAGCTCTGGAGGTTTGCACTGTAACTTCCAATGGGTGGAGTTGTAAGCTTTTTGATTGAAACGTGAGCTCATTATCTGATTCTAACATATTTATTTATATATTTTATTTCAGTTTGATTACCAGGGAAGTCCAGTGGGCCAAGAAGTGCCCATTTTCAGTGGAGGCCCGGGGAGAAATGTTCCAAGAACAGTATAATACAATATAGGTTACAGAATAAAAGCTCCAAGAACAGTACAATACAATATAGGTTACAAAATGCAAATAAAGGTTACAAAGTAAAAATACATACAATATAGTTTGTAAAAACAAGTAGGGTTAATACATTTGAGAGTTGCAGAGAACTTGATGGCAGATTTTTGAATCAATATTTATATGCTTACAGTCACTTAAAGTCTGTTAGTTGTAGTTATTTTGATAAATTAGAATAAGTATGAGAGTATAGTGGAGTAGAAGTGCTTAGTTAGGAGTCCCTATGGAATTTAAGTGGGGTGAAAGCAGGAGCATTTCCATTTGGAGGATAGGTGAAGAAAAAGTTGAGTTTTGAAGGATTCAGTGTTGGGTATAGTCCTAAGTGAAGTAGGCAGAGAGTTCCATTCTTTACCTAGTGAGAAGGAGAGTAAAAGCTGGCCAGCTGGTCGTTTCGGTTTACTAATGGAGATTAGGTTTTGGTTTTCGGATCTCAGTGATCTGTTAGGGATATATGGAGGAAGGATGTCCTTTAAGGCTGGACATTTATTAGGGGAGAATATTGGTTTGTGAGCGGTGGTTAGTTGTAGATAGTCTAGGTGATTAGGGAGTTCTAGCCAGTTCAGAGAACGAAGGCTGTGGCAATGGTAACTTGATGTTTTGGATTTGGTGACAAATTTAGAGATCTTATTATAGCAAGCTTCGAGCTTAGAGTTGTTGGTAGCAGACAAGTTGGTTAGGAGAGGGGCTCCGTACAGAAGGGAAGGTAGGAGGAAGGATGTTGCCAGGGTATGCCTAGTGGAGTTTGAAAGGAAGTGATTGTTCCTATATAGCATACCTAGCTTTTGGTGGGTTTTCTTTATGTTATGTTGTATGTGAAGATCAAATTTGAGGTGTTCGTCAATAGTGATGCCAAGGAGTTTTGCAGAGGGGACCACTTCAATGGCAGTGTTAGTTTGCCTGAGAACATTGAAACTGTTTTTGTCCACAGAGAAAACTTTGGAGGAGAGAAAAATTAGTATTTTGGATTTATTGGTGTTGAGAGAAAGGTGGTTTTGGTGCATCCAGTTCTCTGTGGTGGTAAAGGCTAATTGGGTTTTGGTCTGGAGTTCAGGAAGGTTTGGGGCAGAGCAGACCAAGGTAGAGTCATCTGCGTATTGGACGACTGTGGTGTCAGGGATTAAGATGTGAAGGTTGTTTATGAAGATGTTGAAAAGATGTGTCCAAGGATGGATCCCTGAGGAACGCCAGTAGATGTAGGCAAAAAGGAAGAGAATGAGTTCTTCCATTTGACTGCTTGAGTTCTGTCAGATAGGCAACTGGAGAACCAGGAAAGAGTGTTTGGGGAGAGTTTGAGATTAGCCAGATGATGAAGAAGGTGTGTGTGGGAGATGGTGTCAAAAGCTTTTGAAAGGTCTAGCAGTACTGTGGATACAATGAGTCCAGAGTCTCGAGCTTGATTGATAGTTTCTAAGAAGGATAGTAGTGCAGTTATGGTACTGTGGCCGGGACGGAAGCAATGCTGTGTGGGTGTAAGGAGGTGATTTTGAACGAGATAGGGTAAGAATTGGTGGTTGACGCATTTTTCTAGAATTTTAGATATTGGAGAGAGTAGGGCAATAGGGCGGAAGTTAGAAATAGAGGTGTTTTTGCCTCCTTTGCGAAGAGGTAGGATGTAGGCTGAACGCCAGAGTTTGGGTACATATGACTCCGTTAAGGATCTATTAATCAGAATACTAATTGGAAGGGCGATACCTTCAGCTGCATGTTTGAGGAAGGAAGGGGGAATGTTGTCAGGGGCGTTAGAACCTGGCTTTAGCTTGGAGAGAAGCTTTTTTATAAAAGATGTGGATACAGGTTTGAGATGGAAATTGAGGGGATTATTGTTTGGGCTGTTGGGTGGAGAGGAAAGGGAGTTAGGTGGGTTGTTATTAGGAAATGTTATGGTTAGTTTAGCTATGGATTCAGTGAAGAAGGTATTGAAGTGGGAGCTAAGTTCATTGTCGGATAGATTAGGGTTGGGGCAGGGGTTGCATTGAGATCCGGGATGAAGAAGGGAATTGACTGATTTCCAAAATTGTTTAGGGTTTTTATTGTTATTGGACTGAAGTTTAATATAGTAGTCCCCATCTCTGGAACCATAGAGGTTACTAAAAAAGTGTAAATGGCAAAATTCTCAAACTATTTTTATACTGGTAGTACTCTTTAGATTCTAGGTTTTAAACTGGATTTTTTATAAGTCACAGTAAACACAGTAACTATTACGTTTGTTGCATTTTGTAAACAACTCAAGCTGCAAACATACTGTCAAGCAGCATTGTGTTCATCCAGCTGAGAGCTTTCATATGAGTCTAAGTGGTTCTATGTGTTACTTGGCTGCTGCAGAAATATTTATAAAAACATGAAATTTATGACAATATAAATATTATACGACAATTAATCTCTCTTTACGTGCACTAGACAGAAGTCAAACATCAACACAGTTGTGTTTGCCTCTGCAATTTTTAAGGTAAATTCTACTTGTTATGTAGCATGAATTGTAAATTACTAATGTAAATGTTGTTTGTCTTTCGGCTTTTCCCGGTTAGGGGTCGCCACAGCGGAACTCCGGTCCGCTAATGATTGGCAGTTGTTTTTTTTGGTGTCGAGTTGCCAGCCCGACGCCCAACCTTCAACGAAGGCACGCCCATTCAACGCATGTCTTTCGAATGCCCACTCAACCGCGGGGAGGGCATGCAGACTCCACACAGAAGGCACTCCCAACCCAAGCCAAGAATCGAACGGGAGAACCTCTTGCTGTGAGGCAACAATGCTACCACTGCACCCCAGCGGAATTGTGAATTACTAATGTAAATATGATAAATCAGTATTTTATGCCTAGAGTCAGTAGGATGTAACTGCAGAAACACTTGAATGCTTCATTCAGCTGTAATGACTTAAATAAGGCATTGTTTTTAAACCCAACTTTAATAGAATAACAGCACTCGTCTATGCATTCCTTTAGTATGTGTGCTCTCTTACCAATGTAAGAGGCATTCATGAATCACAAAGGGCTAGATAATCTACCACTTTGGTCTAACATTTAACAATTAATGCAGCCTAAACACTGAAACTCTTTCCCAAAATATTCAGCCTTCCAACACACCCCTTGAAGATATAATTACAATAATTACACACCTCATATTTAGTCATTCTTCCAAACAAGTGACTTATGTAGGACTTGGACTCTATTTTTGATGTTCCTTCCCAGTTTAAAGACCGTACTAATGTTATGACATGCATCATTTGTAGGACAGTGGTTAAAAGCCACTGTAACATGACAATTTATGGTCAATGTTTTTGATTTTGACAGACATATTACTATATGGCAAGATCATACTTCCGACTGATATCCACACTGCGGAAACAATGTCCTTAAGGGGTCATCTGCATAACTGCCATGGGCCTCTACTACAGGAGGTTTAAAGTATCGCACAGTGAAAACTCTAGCTTGGCTAGGTTCTTCTTGTAGTTTTACTCTTTGGTTTGGATGTTAGTTGGGATATTTTGCAGACACCTTAATGGTTATGGACATCAGCTGGATTACAGGTTCTGTGTTTCTAAAATATAGCCAAGTATTTCACTTATGTTCTGCTGAAGAGGTCATTAAGAAGGCTGAAACATGCATGTCCAGAGCTAGTAGGCTTTGGCTTTATAGGCCTGAATGTATCCACAATGATTTAACATGAAAATGTAAAAAGTTAGACATTCATAATTTTTTTTTTTTTGCTACTAGTTTTATCACACTGTTGATGGTCAAATTTAAGCTGGTTCTTACCTTTATTTGTAGTCATTAATACATTTATTTATTTGTAATTTTCAGTATTCATTAAAAATTTAAGAATTTGGGTAGGAATTTATGGGACCACTATGTGGTTCATGTTTGCACACATGCATCTTGTTGGGTCTTTTAAATTGTTACATCTATTTAATTGTGCTTACTGATCGGTTTGTAATACTATATACAGTGAAGTGTTCAACTGTTTAATTATCTGATGTTCTGTTTTATGCAGTAAAGGAACGAAAGTGCTCATAAGTTACTATTGCAGTCTGCAGTGTTGTTCTTTCAACAAGGGTTCTTAGTCTATTTTGAGTGGTTACACTTCGGTTATTTTATTTTTATGGGCATTCATAAGCCATATTGCTGAAACTCTTCTCCTTAAGGATGTCATCTGCATATATCCCATGGACCTCTATTACAGGAGGTTTAAGGTATTCACACAGTAAAAAATCTAGCTTGGCTAGGTTTTGCCTTGTAGTTGACAGTTTAAGGTATCACAGTGAAAATTCTAGCTTGGATAGATTTTCCTTGTATATCTATGTGCACAAATAATAAAAGCTTAGTGAGGGGAAGTCTTACAAAAGATACTCTGCTAAGCACAGAAGAAAAAACAAGATGACCTAAAAGTCGATCATTCTCGAGATGATAGGAAAGCAAACAAGCATTCTGAAATGTAATTTTTGAAATTTTCCTAACAAAGTCTCAATTTGAAAATACACTTCGGGGCTGTTTCTCCAATACAAGCAGTAAGGGGAGTGGAAATGTAGCCTAGAAAAAGTTCAGACACCAAGCTTAAAGGCCTACAGCTTTATACCTGTTAGTTCATGAAGATGGATCTCTTCATATGAGATGCATTGTTTAAAAGTTTTAAATATCAAGTAAAAAGGCACAAAAGGAATGTGGCTTCTGCATTCCATTTCTACAACTTTGGAGCTCACTAGTGTGCAGTGCCTTTTCTGGTCATATTTTCACATAAAATAACGATTTTACAGGAAAACACTCATGTAAGCACCAATGCTAAATTTAACTAACAGTCACAATCTTCTCTGCATGCAGCTAAGGCCATGAAATGTTTTCATGAGCAGAAGCTTTCCTTCTCAGCTTCTGCTCAATTCCAACATACTACACAACTTTTATAGTACAGTTGTGTACACTTACCATAAATTTAGATGTTCAAGTGTATTCACTGTTGCAGTCATTACATTTGGGTAATCCTGCTGGCAGGTTGCCCTCAGTCGGCCTGAATTCCAAAGTCCTGGGTCCTGTGTCAGCTGCTGTCGCCCCTTCCCTGATGTCAGCTAAGGCCATGAAATGTTTTCATGGGCAGAAGCTTTCCTTCTCAGCTTCTGCTCAATTCCAACATACTACACAACTTTTATAGTACAGTTGTGTACACTTACCATAAATTTAGATGTTCAAGTGTATTCACTGTTGCAGTCATTACATTTGGGTAATCCTGCTGGCAGGTTGCCCTCAGTCGGCCTGAATTCCAAAGTCCTGGGTCCTGTGCCAGCTGCTGTTGCCCCTTCCCTGACGTCAGGTCGTCAAGGGTATAAAAGAAGCAGCTGACGCCATTTTCTTTAGTTTTTCTTGCCCCAGATGTCAGGTGCCCCCTAAAAGGGTTGCCAAAATTTATATATGTATGATTACATACACCAATATAAAATTTACCTTCACCTACAAGCAAATACACCACATAGGTTGCATAAATCAGAGAAGGAAAGATAGGTTCCAACAGAAGAAAAGGGGGATGGTGGGTGGGTAACCTGGACTGCAACAGTGAATACACTCGAACATCTACATTTATGGTAAGTGCACACAACTGTACTATAAAAGTAGTGTAATATGTTCACTGTTGCAGTCACTACATTTGGGTAGAGTCCCACAGCTTAGGTTGGGAGGCTGGAGCTAACTGTCATTAGGAGCGGCTATGAGGCCCTGCAGAACTGCAGTGGCAAAGCCTGCCCTGGATTTAGAGTAGAATGGCAGATAGTGCTTTGTAAAGGTGTGCACTGAACTCCAAGTAGCAGCCTCTAAAATGTCCTTGGTAGGTACTCCCCTGAGAAAGGCTGCTGAAGTGGCTGCAGTTCTGGTTGAATGTGGCCTAATGCCCTTAGGTACTTGTTTGCCATGGTGTACATAGCAGAAACGAATGCAGACGCCTATCCACTTTGAAATAGTCTGCTTTGAAATAGCCTTTCCTTGTGATCCTGCAGCTTATGTCACTAGTAATTGCTCCGTTTTTCTGAAAACTTTGGTTCTGTCCAAGTAGAATCTCAGCAGTCTGTGTACGTCCAAAGAATGCAGAATTCTCTCCCCCTTGTTCTGTGGGTTTGGATAAAAGGTTGGCAGGTGAATAGTTTGGTTGAGAGCCACACTGGACACCACCTTAGGCATAAATGTTGGGTTTGTCCTCAGAGAGACCGTGCCTGGATAAAAAATAAAAGATTCCACAGCCATGAGTGCCTGTAGCTCTGAAACTCGTCTTGCAGAAGTTATTGCTAGGAGCAGAGCTGTTTTCCAAGATAAAAACTTTATATCAGCAGTAGCAGCTGGCTCAAAAGGAGGCAGGGTGAGTTTTTTCCAAGACATAGCTGAGGTCCCATGCAGGCATTGGTGATCTCCTTGGAGGTCTTAAATATTTGGCTCCTCTGAGGTACTGCTTTTAATAAGGGATGACAAAAGGTTGGTGGCTCTACATTGTAATGAGCCGAAATGGCAGAGGCATGAATTTTAATAGATGAAAAAGATAGGCCTTTGTCCAGCATCTCAGTTAAGTATTGCAAAATCTGAGGAATATTTGGCACAGCTGTATCAGTTCCTTGTGCCTGGTTCCAAGCACATAATCTCTTCCATTTTCCAGCATAAGATTTTCTAGTACTAGGCCTTCTGGTTTCCAAAATGACATCCATCACATCTTTACTGAGAAGTGTGTTTTGTATGGCTACATTATTCGCCATTCTGTCAGGTTTCAAGTTCTGAGTTGGCTGTGCAGGATCTGACTGTTTTGCTGGGACAGTAGATAAGGTATTTGAGGTAAGGTCCAAGCTGGGCATTGAGACAAGCTCCTTAGTATTGGATACCAGTACTGGCGGGGCCAGTCTGCGGCAATCAGTATCATCTTTGGCTTCTCCTGTCTGACCTTTAGGAGTACCTTGGGGAGGAGAGGCAGAGGGGGAAATGCATATACTGATAGGGCGTCCACTTTCCATGCTTGTCTGTGATAAATCCTTGTGCAGAATCTTTTCAGTTGTAGTTGTGAGGGAAGACAAATAGATCTATGTCTGGGCATCCCCATTTCCTTGTCATCATGCTGAAGACTTGTGGATCCAGCTGCCACTCGTGGGGATCCATTAGATTTCTGCTTAGTTCGTCTGCCAGAGTATTTTTCCTTCCTGGCAGGAATTGTGCCTGCAGATGTACTTGGTAAGTCCAATGCTGTGTCCCACAAAGTCATGGCTAGTCTGCAAAGGGGGTAAGAATGTGTGCCCCCCTGCTTGTTTATATACCACATGACCGTGGTGTTGTCTTGTCTTTATCAGTAGTTGTCCTGGATGAAGTAGGTCCTTGAAGGCTGTCAGGGCATTTTGAACCGCTAGCATCTCTTTTTGATTGATAATGGAGATGCATTTGGTTTGAGGTCCATGTGCCCTGAATGCATCTTCCTGCCATGTGGGCCCCCCCCAGGCATAATCTGATGCATCCATTGTTAGTGTCTGCCTGGCTGGGGGTAATGTGAATGGCTGTCCCATGTTTTGGTGACAAGCCTTTGCCCACAATCAAAACTCCTGTTGCAGGCAGGGAATGAGAGTAATCATAGTTTCCAGGCTGTGGCGATGTTGAGTCCAAACACTTTTTAGGTACCACTGAAATTTCCTCATATGCAGTCTTGCATATGGAATTAGTAGGATGCAGGATGCCATAAAGCCCAAAGCCTGCAGAATTTTTCTTGCAGATAACTGGGCCTTTGTTGCCAACATTTTGAAATAGGTAGTCAGTTACCTTTGTTTGTCTGGCGTGACATACACCATCTGGGCAGTTGTATTTAAGCTTGCACCCAGGAATATTATCTCTTGAGAGGGTACTAGTTTTGATTTCTTTTCGTTGACTGTGTACCCTAGGCATGCTAGAAGTCTTTTCACAAACGCCAGATGCTGTAGAAGAATGTCCTTGTTCTCTGCTTGAATTAGACAGTCATCCAGGTAAGGATATATTTGTATTCCTCTTTGTCTGCAGAATGCAATTACTGGTGCCAGGCACTTTATAAAGACCCTGGGCGCAGTACATAAGCCAAAGGGTAGTGCAGAGAATTGATAACGCATTGAGCCAGCCTTGAATCTGCGGTATCTTCTGCATATTTGTCTGATTGGGACATATAGGTATGCCTCTTTTAGGTCTAAAATCACAAGCCAAGCGTTCTTGCCCAGCATGGGCAGAAGCTGCTGCAAAGTCAACATCTTGAATTTTGGTATATCCAGGAATGTGTTCCAAATAGATAGGTCCAGTATTGGCCTCCAGGTCTTGTCCTTTCTGGGTACCAAGAACAGTAGAGTAAAATCCTTGTCCCTGCTCTTGTTCTGGTACTTGCTGAATGGCCCCCATGTCCATGAGGGATAAGATTTGTTTTTGTGCCTCTGCCCATTGATTTTTTGACAGATCTGGCCAGCTGTTTGCCTTTGGCAGGGTATGGAAATGGAACTTGTAGCCCTGTGACACGATATTTAGGACCCACTTGTCCTGGGTTATAATGTGCCTATTTTGAGAAAAAAGTGCTAATTTTCCCCCTAAGGGTGCTGCCAGGAGATAAGTGCTTGGTGTAGGCAGGGGGAAGTCACTGGGACTGTTTCTTGTATGGTTGGGATTTGTCTTCTCCATCTTTGGAGGTAGAAGCCCCCCACTGTTTTGAGCGGTATGAACCTTGCGCCTGGGATCTGCCTCTAGGGCATCTGGATCTGCACCTTTGAGGTCTGTCTGACAGAGGAAAGGACCAATTCTTTGTTGGCCAGTGTCTACTAAACCTAGGTGGCTGTACTTGTAAAAAAAATTTTTGGCCGTTTGCATAGATTTAGATTTGTCCTCCATTTTCTTTAGCACCTCTTCTGCCTTAACACCAAATACAGTATCATGCTGTAAAGGTGCATCTAATAATTTAACTTTAACATGATCAAGCAGATTTTGTTCCTTTAACCAAGCATGCCTCCTAATTACAGAACCTGTAACTGCGGCCCTGCAGGAGGCCTCTAAAGAATTAAAACCACATTGCAAAGTATGCTTTCCAACTTGTTCAGCTGCATGCAATAAATCCTGCATTTTCTTGTTTTCTTCACATTCAGAGTTAAACAACATTTTCTGTTTAAGCAATGCCATGACATGTTGCTGATATTTGAGCATATGAAACTGACAGTTTAAGGCCCTTATAGCCAAGGTAGCAGATGTGTAAACCTTTTTTCCCCCATCTATCCAGTGCCCTACAATCTCTGTTAGAGGGGGTAGGGTTTTTTGCAGCGGAAGCCTTAACTCCTTTGGGACCGTGAGAAATAGTTTGTGGGTCTGCAGCAGGGTTTTTAAAAAGGAATTTATGAGAGTCAGGAACCCTGTAATATATGATGTCAGGCTTAACAGGAGCTGGAGGTAAGGAGCCAGGGGTAAAACTAGACTCCGAAAACATATCATCTACAATGTCTAACACAGGTGGGATGGCTAATGGCTTGTGTTGAGGTAGTAAAAGGAAATCCCTGAGCCTCTTTTTAGATTCTGAAAAATCTTGGCTCTCACAGTGGAAATGCTCCCTCATGGTATGCAAGGTTTTCCCAAAAGAATAGTCATCTGCAGGAGAAGCTGAAGGTAGAGATTCTTCAGCATCAGAATCCTCATGGGGGGAAGAGAATATTCCTGATCAGAAGAGGAATCAGAAGAAATGGAAACCTGATCTGAAGATTCATAGTCAGTCTCTTCCCTGGGCCTCTTATCAGGAGGGGGATGGGAACCCCTGATCAAGGTAATAAAGTCTTTGGCCATTTTGAGCATCTGTTTTTTGGGCATAGAGGCCTGACTATGTGGCTCTTGAGTTTGCTTCTTTGCTTTAGAAGGTGCTTTAGTGTTTGCCTTTGAAGCTGAAGTCGGTTTGATGTAAAGATGTTTAGGTCTGAATACACTCTCAGAAGCCGGTGCCTGCTCAGCGGCTCCGGACCCATCTGAAGGGATAATATCCGAGGCTCCAATACCTTGAGTTTCCAGTGGCATGGACGACTCCATGTGGGAGTCTGTAGCGGCCTGCGACTCTAAAGTAGTGGGCGTCAGGGGCTGCAAAAGCACCTCACTGAGGACCAGCGAACCGACGACTGGCTTAGGAGTAGCTTCATCATTGGTTTTGGGCCTCGGTTGTCTCTCTCTTTCCTTTTCTTTCCGTTTTTTGTGAACTCCGGTAGTCGGATGGCTATCAGACAACATTTCTGGATAATTAAACCGGCGTCCAAAATAGTTTAAAGCAAAATCATACCGACGCTTAATAGCGCGTTGGTTAAATCTAGCACAAAACCGACAATCGGAAACGTTGTGATCAGGGCCTAGACAAGGAATACAGTAAGAATGAAAATCCTTATGAGGTATTTGCTTCCCACAAGAAATACAATTGTTAACTTTTTCTGACATCGGTCTGGAACAAGAAAAAAGTTTCCCCAACGGGGTACTTAGCTTTATTGAAGACTTTGGATCTGAAATTAGATTTCAAAAATCTCAGGAGTCGGCCGACCGGCACTTGCGAACTGCTTTTGCTTCGGGTACCGGGCGGCAAGAAAGACTGAAGAAACTGGCTTCGGCTGCATCTTTTATACCCCTGGCGCACTGACATCAGGGAAGAGGCGACAGCAACCGACGCTGGACCAGGACTTTGGAATTCTGGCCGACTGTGGGTAGCCTGCCAGCAGGATAACCCAAGTGTAATGACTGCAACAGTGAAACACAATGAACATCTTTCTTGTGACAAATGCCAATATCAAGATCTGAATTATGCATACAGCAACAACAGACTAGACAAGTCCGTAAACATATGCCTTAGCTTGAATCAGTAAAAACCCCATAGGAATGGCATTAAAAAAAATCCAACTGAAGCCATTCAGAAAGCATCTCCCATCTGCAAAAACACTAAGAATGATTGCCCACATAAGATTCATGTTTTGCAATGAAATATCAGAAACCAGCAGAAATAAAACTTGTACATGCATCTTAAAAATTATTCATTTGGCTTAGCCCACTTACCTAGTTTAAATGAGTGGGAAAAACATTAAGTTAAGTTTTGCATATTCTACTTGGTAGCTACCTACCTTATACACCACAAAAGTTGAGTACTTTTAACAATTTCTCTAATAGGGGACATGCATCTTACACAGTCCGCTAGCTGGATTAAACTGAAAGAAGGTACAGATATGGTTTATTTACATCCCTTCCTCAGACTCAAAAACTGGGCTTCATGAAGAGCCACCCAATTCAAATCTATTAGTTTCATGGAGAGAGAAATTTTATGTGCAAGTGGACACGGCAGTACAAGAGGAGGTCTATTCGCCCCTTTTCCTAATCTTTGATGAAGGACTGCTACACACTAAGCACAACCTTACTTCAAACTAATGATTTTTACTCCCAAGAGAAATACCCCTATCCATAACGCTGACACCAATATTTTCACTCTTTAACTCCACCAAAATTGAGCTAGTAACCCATACTAAATTGTTAGAGGTTATAACCGATGAAAACCTTAAATTCGACCTGCACATCCAAAAGAATATAAGGCTCACAAAAAACCTGGAGTACTCTACAGACATACGTTCCTCTCTTCACCAACTGAAGTATTATCACTATAGTACAGTTGTGTACACTTACCATAAATGTAGATGTTCGAGTGTATTCACTGTTGCAGTCATTACATTTGGGTTATCCTGCTGGCAGGTTGCCCTCAGTCGGCCTGAATTCCAAAGTCTTGGGTCCTGCGTCGGTTGCTGTCGCCTCTTCCCTGACGTCAGGTCATCAGGGGTATGAAAGATGCAGCCGACGCCATTTTCTTCAGTTTTTCTTACCTCAGATGTCAGGTGCCCCCAAAAGGGTAGGCTAAAAATATGCAAATAAAACATACATGCACCAAAATAAGCTTTAGCTTCATCTATAAGCAAATACACCACCTAGGTTGTATACATTAGAGAAGTAAAGATAAGTTCCAGCAAAAGCAAGGGGGATGGTGGGTGGGTAACCTGACTGCAACAGTGAATACACTCGAACATCTACATTTATGGTAAGTGTACACAACTGCACTATGTTCTTCGTGTTTCACTGTTGCAGTCATTACATTTGGGTTGAGTCCCAAAGCTAAGGTTGGGGGGCTGGAGCTAAACAGCATTAGGAGCGGTGATGAGGCCCTGCAGAACTGCAGTGGCAAATCCTGCCCGGGATTTAGAGTAAAGAGGCAGATTGTAATGTTTTGTAAAGATATGCACTGAACTCAAAGTAGCAGCCTCTAAAATGTCTTTGGTTGGTACTCCCCTGAGAAAGGCTGCAGAAGTGGCTGCAGCTCTGGTTGAATGTGGCCTAATGCCCTTAGGCACTGGTTTGCCATGCTGTGAGTAGCAGAAATGAATGCAGTGACCTATCCACTTTGAAATAGTCTGCTTGGAGATGGCCTTTCCTTGTGATGCTGCGGCATATGCCACTAGTAGTTGTTCTGTCTTTCTGAAAACTTTAGTTTTGTCCAAGTAGAATCTAAGTTGTCTATGTACGTCCAAAGAATGCAGAATTTTCTCCCCCTTGTTCTGTGGATTTGGATAAAAAGTTGGCAAATTAATAGTTTGGTTAAGGGCTACACTGGATACCACCTTAGGCATAAATGTACGGTTTGTCTCAGAGAGACCCTGTCGGGATAAAAATTGATAAAGGGTTCCACAGCCATGACAGCCTGTAGCTCAAACTCGTCTTGCAGAAGTCACTGATAGGAGCAGAGCTGTTTTCCAAGATAAGAATTTTATATCCGCAGTAGCAGCTGGTTCAAAAGGAGGTAAGGTGAGTTTTGCCCAAGACACAATTGAGGTCCCATGCAGGTATTTTTTTGGCTCCTCTGAGTAACTGCCTTATTAAAGGATGAGAAAAGAGTGGTGGGCTCTGTATTGTAATGAGCCGAAATGGCAGAGGCATGGATTTTAATTGATGAAAAAGATAGGCCTCTGTCCAGCATCTCAGTTAAGTATTGCAAAATCTGAGGAATATTTGGGACAGCTGTATCAGTTCCTTGAACTTGGTTCCTTTCATTTCCCATAGGATTTTCTAGTACTACGCCTTCTGGCTTCTAAAATGACATCTATCACAGCTTTACTGAGAGGTGTGGCTTGTATAGCTACATTATCCGCCAAGCTGCCAGGTTTAGAGTCCTGAGTTGGCTGTGCAGAATCTGATTGTTTTGCTGGGACAGTAGATGAGGTATTTGAGGTAAGGTCCAGGCTGGGCATTGGGACAAGTTCCTTAAGCTCGGATACCAGTACTGGCGTGGCCAGTCTGGGGCAATCAGAATCATTTTTGGTTTCTCCTGCCTGACCTTTAGGAGTACCTTGGGGAGGAGAGGCAGTGGAGGAAAGGCATATACTGATAGGTTTGTCCAGTTGAAAGATAAGGCATCCACTTTCCAAGCTCGTCTGTGATAAGTCCTTGTGCAGAATCTTTTTAGTTGATTGTTGTGAGGGGAGGCAAATAGATCTATGTGCGGGTGTCCCCATTTCCTTGTTATCATGCTGAAGACTTGTGGATCCAGGTGCCACTCGTGGGGATACATGAGGTTTCTGCTTAGTTTGTCTGCCAAAGTATTTTCCATTCCTGGCAGGAATTGTGCCTGGAGATGAATTGGTAAGTCAATGCGGTGTCCCATAAAGCCATGGCTAGTCTGCAAAGGGGGTAAGAATGAGTGTCCCCCTGCTTGTTTATGTACCACATGACCGTGGTGTTGTCCTTCTTTATCAGTAGTTGTCCCGGATGAAGTAGGTCCTTGAAGGCTGTCAGGGCATTTTGAACAGCTAGCATCTCTTTTTGATTGATATGTAGATGCTTTTGGTTTGTGGACCAGGTGCCCTGAATGCCTCTTCCTGCCATGTGTGCCCTCCAGGCAAAATCTGATGCATCCGTTGTTAGGCTCTGCCTGGCTGGGTGTAGTGAGAATGGTTGTCCCTTGTTTTGGTGACAAGTCTTTTCCCACCATCGAAACTACTGTTGCAGGCAGGGAATGAGAGTAATCATAGTTTCCAGGCTGTGGCAATGTTGAGTCCAAACACTTTTTAGGTACCATTGAAGTTTCTTCATATGCAGTCTTGCATATGGAATTAGTAGGATGCAGGATGTCATGAAGCCCAAAGCCTGCAGAATTTTTCTTGCAGATAACTGGGCATTTGTTGCCGTTTCCTTGAAATAGGTAGTCAGTCAGTTACCTTTGTCTGGAGTGAGATAAGCCATCTGGGCAGTTGTATTTAAGCTTGCACCCAGGAATATTATCTCTTGAGAGGGTACTAGTTTTGATTTCTTTTTGTTGACTGTGTACCCTAGGCATGTTAAAAGTCTTTTCACAAACGTCATATGCTGTAGTAGAATGTCCTTGTTCTCTGCTTGTATGAGGCAGTCGTCCAAGTAAGGATATATTCCTCTTTGTCTGCAGTAAGCAATTACTGGTGCCAGGCACTTTGTGAAGACCCTGGGCACAGTAGATAAGCCAAAGGGCAGTGCAGAGAATTGGTAATGCTTTGAGCCAGCCTTGAATCTGAGGTATCTTCTGCATGACTGTCTGATTGGGACATGCAGGTATGCCTCTTTTAGGTCTAAAGTCACGAGCCAAGCCTTGCTGCCCAGCATGGGCAGAAGCTGCTGCAAGGTCAACACCTTGAATTTTGGTATATGCAGGAAAGTGTTTACAATAAATAGTTCCAGTATTGGTCTCCATGCTTTGTCCTTTCTGGGTACCAAGAACAGTCTTGAGTAAAATCCTTGTCCCTGCTCTTGCTGTGGCACTTGTTGAATAGCCCTCATGTCCATGAGAGCTACGACTTGTTTTTGAGCCTCTGCCCATTGATGTTTTGGCAGGTCTGGTCAACCGTTTGCCCTTGGCAGGGCATGGAGGTGAAACTTGTAGCCTTGTGACACTGTCTAGAAACCAATTGTCCGGGGTTATAATGTGCCAATTTTGAGAAAAAAGTGCTAGTTTTCCCCAAGGGTGCTGCCAGAAGATAAGTGCTTGGTGCAGGCAGGGGGATGTCATTGGGTCTGTTTCCTAAATGGTTATTTGTCTTCTCCACCTTTGGAGGTAGAAGCACCCCATTGCTTAGACCTGTAGGAACCTTGCGACTGTTATCTGCCCCTTTGAGGTCTGTCTGAGACTGGAAAGGACCAATTCTTTTGTAGGCCAGTGTCTGCGAAATCTAGCTGGCTGTACCTGTAAGAAATCCTTGACCGTTTGCATTGATTTAGATTTGTCCTCCATTTTCTTTAACACCTCTTCTGCCTTAACACCAAACAAGGTATCATGTTGTAATGGAGCATCTAATAATTTTGCTTTAACATGATCAGGCAGATTTTGTTCCTTTAACCAAGCATGCCTCCTAATGACAGAACCCGTAACAGTGGCCCTGCAGGAGGCCTCCAGAAAATCAAAACCACATTTCAAAGTATGCTTTCCAACTTGTTCAGCTGCATGCAATAAATCCAGCATTTCTTTGTTTTCTGCACATTCAGAATTTATCATAATTTTCTGTTTAAGCAGTGTCATGATACATTGCTGATATTTGAGCATATGAAACTGGCAATTTAATGTCCTTATAGCTAAGGTAGTAGATGTGTAAATCTTTTTTCCCAATCTATCCAGTACCCTAGAATCCCTGTCAGAGGGGGTAGGGTTTTTTGCAGTTGAAGCCTTGACCCCTTTGGGATCCTGAGAAATAGTTTCTGGGTCTGCAGAGGGGTTTTTGAAAAGAACTTTATGAGAGTCAAGGACCCTGTAGTATCTGTCCGGCTTAACAGGAGCTGGAGGTAAGGAGTCAGGGGTCAGACTAGACTGATAACACGTCATCTACAATGTCTAACAGGTGGAATAGCTACATGCCTGTGTTGAGGTAGTAAAAGGAAGTCTCTGAGCCTCTTCTTAGATTCTGAAAAAAATCTTGGCACATTGTCCTATTGTTTCTATCTGCACGTTGTCCTATTGTTTATTCTATGTAACACCTGAATTCCTTGATGATTATAACGGTTTAAAATTTGAACTATTTCATTTTGCCTAGTATTATCATGCCATGTTTCTATGCTCTGTACTATGAACATTTTATCTTTGCTGACAGTATAATGTTTTATTCAGTTTTAATTGCTTTCGGTAAATTTTGGTAATTTATTTATGTAATTTTCTTGATTTTCTGTAGTTCATTTGACTCTTGTTCTGAAACTTTATGTAAGCCTTATTGTTACACTGGAGCTTTTCTCCCATTTCCACCCAGTGGACTTTTCCTGGTAAATAAATGCCACTAAAATAAATCCTACAGTTTTCGTTATTCTGATAACAATGCCCATGTTGTACAGCGCTAGATATACAGAAACATGCAGTTTCCCTATTAAGTAAGCAAACTTGATTTGGTTAGAGACAGTAATGAGACCCTATGTAAATAGAATGGATAAGGTATTGAAAGATACAGGACATTTTCTGTCATCCCTGGGGGATTTGGTAGATGGAGGGTTGGAATGTGAGTATGCAATGGTAACATTGGATGTGAACAATTTGTTCACTGTGAACAGTAATAAGTATGGTATCAAGGCAGTTTGCGTACTGCTGCAGGAACTAGGGGCTGATGAAATTAGGTTGAGATTGAGAGCCCAGATGCTCAGCCTTGTGCTGGAACACAACATCTTTGTTTGAATGAGACCTACAGGCAAGCACAAACCAAAAGACAGCTGGTTCACCCAGGCTAACACTGTGCTGAAAAGCAAATAAACTGTCTGACAGACAGTTTATTTGCTTTTCAGCACAGTGTTAGCCTGGGTGAACCAGCTGTCTTTTGGTTTGTGGATTATTTATTGGGCAGTTCACCGCAGCAAAAGGGAATAGCTCTTCATTTTTTTTTACAGGCAAGCACAGGGGGTAGCCATGGGCACCCCCCTGTGCTAATATGTATACTAATTTGGTCTTGTCATATTGGGAGAGACTGTTTGTTGTAGGGGAACAGAATGGCTGGAGAGACAAAATTGGCTTATATAGATGCTTTGTAGATGACATTTTTGTTTTACGAAAGGGCAATGAATCTGAGCTTAATGAGTTCATAGCATATTTAGAGAGCACTACCTCATTTCTCCGCTTTACTGTCACACACTCTAGAGAGAAAATAGATTTTCTAGATGTTAATGAGACAAAGGAGAGAATGGGATTCTCTTCCAATTTGTATAGGAAGAGCTGCTGGAAAAATAGCTTATTGAGTTACGACATTATGCATCCGAGATGCATCCGAGATGTACATTTGGTAACCTAGTGAAAGGACAGTTATGTAGAGTGTCAAAGATATGTACAGAGGATCCTAATTTTGAAGAACAGGTTCATAGTTTGGAAGGACATTTTTTAGACGGGATATAATGAAGAGCTGGTTAGAGGGACACTTGACCAAAGAGATATTTTCAAAAGGGGTAGGAAGTGTCCTTGGATGAGGTCACATAAGGGAAAGGGCATTTCTGACACTACTCGTGCCACTGTTAATGATAGACATGACACTAGGATTATGTTTACATACAGCAACAATATACACGGTGTCTGTGAAATAGTCAAGAATAATTGGAATATTTTAAGTACTGATGAAAAAAGTACAGTTTTGTACCTACCATAAATGTAGATGTCCGATAGATATGCAACTGCAGTCATAACATATGGGTTGTCCTGCCTCAGGCAGCCCTCGGTCGGCCGGATTCCAAAGTCTGGGTCCGACGTCGGCTGATGTCGCATTTCTCTCCGACGTCAGAGCGGCTGGAGTACATAAGCATCAGCCGACGCCATTTTCTTCAGTGTTTCTTGCCCCAGATGCCAGGTGCCCTCCAAGGAAGGCTGTAATCAAATTGGAAGACAAAAACAGGATTCCAGACAAATAAAAGAGCAATAAACAGATACACCGTAACAGATATCCCCAGCTAAGAGAAACAGGGATAGGAGTGGACCCTAGGCATAGAGGGGTATGGAGGGAGGGAAAATCCGACTGCAGTTGCATATCTATCGGACATCTACATTTATTGTAGGTACAAAACTGTACTATGTCCTTCAAGAATGCAACTGCAGTCATAACATATGGGTAGAATACCATAGCTTAGCTGGAGGAGGAGGAATGCTCTAGGAAAAAGATGGTGTGGCAATCAAACCCTGCAGGACTGCAAGCAAAGCCTGCTCTGGATCTGGAGTATAGAGGGAGATTGTAGTGTTTGGAGAATGTATGCACAGAGCTCCATGTAGCAGCTTCTAGAATGTCCTTAGTAGGCACCCCTCTTAAGAATGCTGTAGAGGTGGCTGTAGCTCTGGTGGAATGTGGTCTGACATTGGCTGGAACAGTCTTTCCATGAAAGGAATAACAGAATCTGATGCAATGTCCAATCCATTTTGAAATAGTCTGTTTTGAAATTGCTTTTCCTTGGACTGCAGGGGCGTAAGCTACAAAAAGTTGTTCAGACTTCCTACTGGTCTTGGTTCTGTCCAGGTAGTATCGAAGTTGTCTGTGAATGTCCAAGGTATGTAACAGTCTTTCCCCCTTATTCTCAGGATTGGGGAAGAATGCAGGTAGATGAATAGCTTGATTTAAAGAAACCCTAGTTACCACCTTTGGCATAAAAGTAGGGTTGGTCCTTAATGAAACCCTGTCTTTGTGGAAAATTATGAACGGTGGTATTGCCATTAGGGCCTGCAGTTCTGAAACCCTTCTTGCTGAGGTAATTGCCAACAGGAAAGCTGTCTTCCATGAGAGAAATTGCAAATCAACTGTAGCTGCTGGCTCAAATGGAGGTAGAGTCAGCTTTTCTAGGACAAAATTGAGGTCCCAGGCTGGTACTGGAGCCTTTCTTGGTAGCTTAATGTTCTCGATTCCCCTGAGGAATTGCCTTAGCAAAGGATGTGAAAAGACCGGCGGATCAGTGTTATATCTAGCTGAAATAGCTGATGCATGTATCTTTATGGAAGAATATGAGAGTCCATTCTTTAGCATATCTGCCAAATATTCCAGGATGAGTGGGATGTTCAATAATGATGCATCATGTCGCTTGCTGGTATTCCAAATGCTGAATCTCTTCCATTTTGCTAAGTAAACCTTTCTGGTGGATGGTCTTCGAGCCTCTGTTAGTATCCGCTGAACTTCCTTGGAGAGAGATAGGTTGAGGTTATTCATGGGATCTCCCAGGCTGTTAGCTGCAGTGTCTGAAGGTTTGGATGCACTGTTTTGAAGTTGTGTTGAGTCAAAAGTAGAGGCCATTGTGGAAGGGCCCACTTCTTGGTGTGACATATGCTCCATAGTAGTGGATACCAGTGCTGTCTTGGCCAGTCCGGAGCTATTAGGATCCCCTTGGGTCTCTCTGCTTTGATCTTTAGCAATACTGAGGTCATCAGTGGCAGAGGTGGGGAATGCATAGATTTTTAGGAAGTTCCAGTTGAACGAGAGAGCATCTGTTTTCCAAGCTTGTGGATGGTATGTCCCTGAGCAGAATTTTTGTAGATGATGGTTGAGGTGAGAGGCAAAAAGGTCTACTTCTGGCCTGCCCCATGTCGAAGTGAGCTGTGTGAAGATCTTCGGATGTAACCTCCACTCGTGTGGATCTGTGAAATTCCTGCTTAGGCTGTCCGCAGCACATTGTCTTTGCCTGTAACAAACTGGGATTGTAATTGAATGTTTAGGCTCAGTGATTTTTCCCAAAGTTGCATTGTCAGTCTGCAAAGGGGGTAAGAATGGGTGCCCCCTTGCTTGTTTATATACCACATGACAGTGGTGTTGTCTGTCCGTATCAGTAGATGGCCTTGCAGAAATTGGTGTTGAAAGGCCTCGATGGCATGCATTACTGCCAGCATTTCCTTTTGGTTTATATGCAGATGTGTTTCCTTTGGAGACCATTGTCCTTGTATACATCTGCCCTCCATGTGCGCCCCCCATCCAAGGTCTGAGGCGTCTGTGGTCATGGTCTGTGTTATCTGTGGTTTTTTGAATGACATACCTGTGTTTGCCTGGCTTACCGAGGCCCACCATAGGAATTCCTTTTGTAAGCATGGAATGAGCGGTATGGTTGTCTCTAAGATGTTGCTGTGCTGAGACCATAGGCTTTTTAGGTACCATTGAAGCTTTCTCATGTGTAGTCTTGCCAATGGAACCAGGAGAATGCAGGATGCCATGTAACCCAGGGCCTGTAGGAATCTCCTTGCAGTCATCTGGGTAAGTTTTGCCATATCCTTGAAATAATGAGTTAACTTCTCTTGCTTGTCTTCTGTTAGGTAAGCCATTTGAGAGGCTGTGTCTAATTTGGCTCCTAAGAAGATTATTTGCTGGGATGGCTGAAGTCTTGACTTTTGGAAGTTGACTGTGTATCCCAGAGCTTGAAGTAATCGTATGACATAGTCCAAGTTTTTTGTCAACATCAATTTGTCGTCCGCTTGTATGAGACAGTCGTCCAGGTACGGGTAAATTTGGATCCCCTGGAGCCTGCAATGAGCAATTACTGAAGCCAGGCATTTTGTGAATACTCTGGGCGCAGTAGACAAGCCAAATGGCAATGCTGAGAATTGATAATGCTCTGGCCCTGCAAGAAATCTGAGGTATCTTCTGCAACTGTGTCCGATAGGGACATGCAGGTATGCCTCCTTGAGGTGCAGAGTAATCAGCCAAGACCCCTTGCCCAGCATGGGAAGGAGTTGCTGTAGAGTCAGCATTTTGAACTTTGGTACTATGAGAAAGGTGTTTAATGCTGACAAATCCAGTATTGGTCTCCATTGAGATTCTTTTCTTGGAACAAGGAACAGTCTTGAGTAAAACCCCTGGCCTTGTTCTTGTTGTGGAACTCTTTCTATTGCTTTCATCAGAGTCAGCAAAGAGATTTGCTTGATAGCCTCTGCCCTCTGGTTTTGTGGTAGGTTTGGCATGCCTTGTTTTCTTGGTAAGGTATGAAAATGGAACCTGTAACCTCTGTCTATAATGTCCAAAATCCATTTGTCCTTTGTCAATCTGTGCCAATTGTCTGCAAACAGAGATAATTTCCAAGGGAGCTTCTATTTGTTCCCTGGTAGGCGGAAGTAGAGGAAAGTCATTGAGACTGTGGCTGTGGGGCAGGTGAAACCCCTGTGTCACTTCTTTGGTTTGCTGGCTGCCACTGTCGTCCCCTGTAAGGACCTCTGTATTGTCCTCTTCCTCGGCCACGTCTGTTTCTACCCCTTTGAAATTTTTCAGGATTAGGAAAGGACCAGTTTTTTGAAGGCCAATTCCTACTGAATCTGGGGGGTTGAACCTGGAGGAAATCTTTCACCGTCTGAACTGATTTTGCTTTTTCCTCGATGGACTTTAACACATCCTTAGTATTAGCACCAAAAAGCTTGTTCTTTTCCAAAGGTGCATCCAAAAGATTTGCCTTTACATGATCTGGTAGAGGTTTATCTTTTAACCATGCATGTCTACGAATTACTGCCCCTGTCATAGCTGCCCTACATGAAGCTTCCAGTGCATCATATCCACACTGCAGGAAGTGATTGCTTACTTGCTGAGAGTTATGCACAGCTTCCTGCAAAGACTTCCTGTCTAAAGGATCAGGAGAGGCCAATGTTTTCTGTAAATCTTCTAACAGGAAATCCTGATATTGTAACATATGAAAAAGGCAATTCAAAGCTCTCATAGATAAAGTAGTGGAGGTGTAAACCTTTTTACCCCATCTCTCTAATGACCTAGCTTCCCTGTTGGAGGACAAAGGATTTTTAGAGGTGGAAGCTGAAACACCTTTAGGTCCCTGAGAAATAGTTTCCAAATCAGCAGTATGGGCCCTGAATAAATGGGAATGCGTTTCGGGGACCCTGTAATACCTGTCTGGCTTAGCTGGAGCAGGAGGGAGCGAATCAGGGGTAACACTAGAGTCAGAATATAAATCATCCAAAACATCAAGCACAGTGGGGAATAGCTAGGGGCCTGTGCTGGGGCTTTTTAAGGAAAGTTCGAAGGCGCTTTCTGGAATCAGAATATTCCTGGCCTTGCCACTTGAAGTGTTCCCTCATGGTATGCAGAACTTCCCCAAAAGAAATATCCTCAGGAGGGGAGGCCGAGGGGATGGAATCCTCTGCATCCGAGTCCTCATAGGTCTGGAAGAGCTCTTCCTGGCCATCAGAGTGGACAGAGTCCTCAGAATCTACATCTGAAGGGAGAGGGTCAGAGGGTTCAACCCGGGGCCTTTTATCAGAAGGAGGCTGGGATCCTCTCTCAGGATGGGCCTGTGAACCTCTAATCATAGAAATTAAGTCAGCAGCCATAGTCATAATTTGTGTCTCTGGAGTAGGCTGAGGTAAGGTTTTAGCTGTAAGATGCTTGGTCTTGCTGGCTGCCTTAGCCCTAGTGTAGGCCTTAATAGACATGGCCATATGAGGCCTGGCAGCTCCTCGTGCAGGAGTGACCTTATCTACAGCAATGGTCTCGGGCATTTCCTCGGTTTCGGTATCCGGAGGAAAATCAATAACTGGCGTCGGAGTGATATCCGGAATCGGAGTAGTCGGTAATGCGGTGTCTTCGGTTCGGAGCGGTGGAAAAACCGTCTCAGAGGGAACCGGAGCACTCGCGGTAGGTTTTGGCGTGGAGTCGGTGGTAGACGCTGGCCGAGGATGTCGGTCCCGGTCTTTACGTTTCTTGGGAGTTTGCGATGTCGGAAGTTCCGACGGCATTGTATAAGCAAATTTTTCGCCGAAAAAATCTTCAGCGAACTCCGCCCGGCGCCTGAGAGTGCGCTTGTTGAAGCGAGCACAGGCTACACAGGCCGAAACGTCGTGGTCTGGGCCAAGGCAAGGAAGACAGTAAGAGTGGAAATCCTTATGAGGTATTTGTTTACCACAAGAAAGACAATTGTTAACTTTTTCAGTAATTTCTGACATCGGCTGAAGCAAGAAAAGGTCCCCAACGGGGTACTTAGCTTTTTTGATGACTTCGGAATCGAAGAATACAGGAGCTGACCGACCGGCACTTGCGAACCGCTTCTGCTTCGGGCACCGCACGGCAAGAAAGACTGAAGAAAATGGCGTTGGCTGATGCTTATGTACTCCAGCCGCTCTGACGTCGGAGAGAAATGCGACATCAGCCGACGTCGGACCCAGACTTTGGAATCCGGCCGACCGAGGGCTGCCTGAGGCAGGACAACCCATATGTTATGACTGCAGTTGCATTCTTGAAGGACATCTGAGTGGGTTTGTTGGGGCAAGCTCCCTAGTTTGGTTTTAGGAGAAATAAAAACCTTAAGGATATTTTGGCTATAGAACATGTACCTAGATGGAGGCCAGTTATGAATAAGGAAGGGACAGTCCCTTGAGGGTCATGTAAGGCCTGTGAGGTCATAAATAAAGCAGTGGATTTTATACATCCTGTTACAGCAAAAGAATTTCATTTTAAGGCCAGGGCAACTTGTACAACCACAGATTTGATTTACTTAGCTGAATGCCAACAATGTGTGAGTTTTTATGTAGGAAAAACGAACTGTATGTTTAAGGTTAGAATTTTACAGCACTTATCCTGGATTAGGACAAAGAATCCACATAATGCATTGTTCAGGAATATAGACCAGAATGAGGAACAGTGGTTTAAATTTAGGGCTATTAGGAATATGTACAGAAGTTTGAGAGGGGGGGATATGAAACAACAGACTGAATTAGAGGAGACAAAGTGGATAATTGAGTTGTTGGCTCATAGAACACCAGGGCTCAATGAGGTAGTCCCTATGAGACCCGCCTTAAAAATAGGCGGGTGCGCTATTAGAGATGATTGGATACAAGACTGTTTAAATATTTTCCCCTGCGTAGAGTAGGATTATCTGAAGAAGGGTTAGTACCCGAAAGTGCTAAGGATTTGACAATTGCTTTTACTGACGCTTCCTGGAATTTTATTCATTGTTATTCGTTGAGTTTATTCATTGGTTCTGTGTTTTTATGGATGTCTATAGTGTAAATT
Source organism: Protopterus annectens (assembly GCF_019279795.1). NCBI lineage: Eukaryota > Metazoa > Chordata > Ceratodontiformes > Protopteridae > Protopterus > Protopterus annectens. The sequence goes on along the minus strand of NC_056743.1, from coordinate 1,708,294,061 downwards.
AAATTTTGGAACACAGTGGTGGTGTGCAACATTTTATTTATTTTATTTAACAAATCATTACCGACAGGACAAATTATAAGACTAGCATGCTGGCTGAGCTTTGGCCGGCTAAGACGTACCTACAATCAACTGGACGTATAAGTGAATTTAAGTAAATCTTTATCTGCACTTTTTTCAAATAATACAGCATTTAAATTGATTTACTTGTGTTGCATTGAATACTATCTAGCTGGAAGTTGTGGCTCTGTTTTTTCAGTTAATGCTTGTTAGAATTTAGTGCTTGTTGGAATTCCTGCATAGCCAGTGATAAGTGGGGGTAGTTTCACTTCATTGATATTCGGTTTCTGCCTTATATAAGTGGTACATTTTGGATTATTTTCTGCTTAAAATCTGAGCTTTGGCCAGCTAAGACCTACCTGCAATCAACTGGATGTATAAGGGAAGTAAATCTTTAACTGCACTTTTTTCAAATAATACAGCATTTAAATTGATTTGTGTTGCATTGAATACTATCTAACTGGAAGTTGTGGCTCTGTTTTTTCAGTTAGTTCCCCACTCACCCTCCCTGCTTTTGTTTTGGTGTTAATCTTGGTGGCTTTGAAACTGCCCGCCCCTCTTGCAAATTTGTATTTGGATACTCCTCCTGGGCCCATCTGATTTGCTCACTCAAAAAAAAATTGCACTTTATTCATCTGCTTTTACTGTATTTGTGTTTCTTCCTACTTTATTTTGCTTTTGCATCGTCTTAAAAGTACTCAATTGTATTTATTACTGCTTGGTGTAACTATCACTCTAAGCCTTTTGGTTTAAGCACTTGGGCTTCAGACCAGTTGCTTTACATTAAGAAGGTTTGTGGTCTGCACTGTTGTGGCAGGACAGGTAGCTTACATCCTTCTAAGTTGGGAACTGCTGATTGAAGGCCCAGTGTCTGTTATTCTAAAAGTGTCTTAGTTCTGGTTTAAGTACTTGGGATTCAGGCCAGTCATTTTACATTAAGAAGGTTTGTGGTCTGCACTCTTGTGGGAGGAGAGGCTGGACTCTGCCCTTCTGAGCTGGGAATTTCTGGTTAGAGGCTTATAGTGCCGGCATATTTGAACTGTTTCTTACTGAAATTGTTGTCCCTTGTTTGCTGTCGCATAAACTAGATTCAGGCCTGCTGAATCTAGCTTTGTTTGTATAACTTTAGCACTAAGCCACGCCTTCTTTTTTGGAGAAGGTTCCCCTGCACCCCAGTGGCAGGAGTGTGCAGTTAGAACTTGTCTGAAGACTACAGGACCAGGGTTAATTTTTGAGATATTTTTACTGGTTAATTGGGTAATTTGCTTAAAAGCCTTTTCTGATTGCTTGTAGTCATCTAAAGCTGTTTTAAGTGTGTTTACTGTTTGTAGTCGTTTAAAGCTGTTTTAAGTGTTTTGTTTTTACTGTTTTTGCCTTATCTTTAAAAAAAAAATGTCCTCGTTTCCCACTTTTCTAAGCTAGTATAGTCCAGTTTTCAGGCTTGTGCTGAATTCAGGGCTGTGTTACAAGTTTCTGAGCTGCCCATACCTTACTTGGATAGAAGGAGGTTTTTCTGTTCACCTGTGAGAGAGGGAGCTTTGAGCAGCCATCTGTCCCTGGAGGAGTGGTACCAGCCCAGAAGTTAGTAGTTTATAGGCCATTTTGGGCTAATTTATATCGCTTTCATTTCCCTGCTGTAAAAAACGCGTGTGCACTGTTTTGCATGTCCAGGCAGCGCCGGTTAGCTAGGGCTAAATTATTCCCGGCTCCACCAAGTCTCCTCTTCAACTTTTCACTTGAAAGTAGTCTAACTCTCAACCTAAGCACTTAAAAAGCATCCTACAGTCCAGCACTTGCTCAGACCTATTATCAAGCACTAATATACCCCGACACTTGACTGCCAGCAGGGAAAGGCTCATTATTCACCCCTCACCAACCAAGCGACTAAGTAGCTCACCCTACTATTCAGGCATGACCAAAGGACAATTTCAGGTATACTTTCCAGTCCAGCTGGTGAACCTGGGTATATCCTGAGGCAATGTTACAACTGCCTCATGTACACAGACAACCCTCTCCTCCTACCACAAACATTAACATATGCGAGAGATGCAATTATATAGCTAAATTGGAGGCTAAGCTCTCTCCACCCAAGACTGGAACAGGCAGTCATGATGAGAAGGTTAACACTTGCACCACACCTCCAGCCTCACAAAGACATACTAAACCAGCACTGGCAAAAAAATACACAAATACACGAAATCATATTCAGAAACTCTAAATAAAAACCTGCAAAAGCATCAGAGACCTCCAAAGCAGACACCCAAAAAACCTGCACCTCCCATCACAAAAAAGACAACACATAAAACACAAAATCAGTGTGCCACACAATCACAGCCCTTAAGGCGAAATAATATACCTAACACAATAGTAATAGGTGACTCTATAGTCAGGCACACTGACGTCCCAACCACTAGGCTGGACAAGGAGAAGGTTACTGTTAGCTGCCTGTCAGGACCCAGAATCCGCTACATAACGCAATCACTCAGGTCACTCCAGAACAAGTACAAATATGACTCTGTCATTGTTCATGTTGGTGTGAATGACCTGAGATGTACCTCCCTGGACTACATGAAGAGACATGGAAGAGCTCTCTGATCATGTAGCCCAGGCGGGTATGACCCTGAGTAGCATCCTGCCCTCAACAAGAATGATACCGCAGTACAAAGAAAAAATGATCAATTTCAACAACTGGCTAAGCTTCTGGTGTCATTCAAAGGGGATCCAGTGTCTGTCAGCCTGAAACAACATGCTCGACAAGCTGCGTTGCTTCGCAAGAGACAACTTGCACCTGTCACCCCGTAGGCTTTCGAATACTGGCCAAGGCTCTTGTTGCCCCCATAGTGCCTTTTTTAGGCAAGGTTCAAAAGTCAAACCCACCTGCGTAAACAGCACAAATAAAAAATGAGGGTTATGCTACTCAACGCCAGGCGTTTAAATCTCAAAATGCATGCGCTCAAAGCACTCCAGTATGGAGAACGTCGACATCTGTGCAATAACTGAAAATTGGTTCAAGGCTCCACACAGCACCCCAGCACTACCGGGCTACAACTCATATCACACATTTTGGCCACAGAACATGGAACAAAACACAAAAGGAGGGGATGTATCCATATTCATCAAGGATACCCATATCTCCAGGTTAGTGGCGCAGCATGATAACCTCTGAGACCATCCATGTGCAACTAACATCGGGCAAATCTACAATGCAAATTGTGGCCTGCTACAGATCACCCTCCATGACCCAGGACCACCATTCCGCCTTTCTGGAGACACTGGAAAACATGAAGGTCCTATCGAACACCCTGACATTGGGCGATTTCAATTACCCTACCGTTAACTGGGAAAACTACTCAAGTACAAACTCCCAGGTCCAGCGCTTCCTGGAATTTATCAACTCAAATGCCCTGGATCAGCTGGTAAACTCCCCTACCAGAGAAGAAAACATATTGGACCTGGTCATCACCAACATGGGCGACAGGTGTTCCGCACCGGAGATCAACCCATCACTGGTTAGATCAAACCATAAACTAATCACTCTGGATGTCCACACCACATCACCACCCCCAACCAAGGAAACCACAGTGAAAAACTTTTCTGTAGCAAACTTCACCTTACTTAAGACAGAGGTGTTTAGTTTCACAGCCCCCACGCAAAGGATAATAGTGCCCAAGATGCAGGAACCTTTACAAATGCACTCTATGAGCACCTACAAGGATGCATGGATCGTACCATCCCTAGCAAAACCAAAACTCACTCCCCTAAGAGAAGGAAACCAGTCTGGTGGACCCCTGCCATAAACAGGTTATACACTAGAAGGAGGAAACTAGTTCAGGAAAAAAAGCAAATCTCAAGAAGGTAAGACATCCCTGATCAGTATCAGTAAGAAACTAAGGTACCTCATAAAATCCTCCAAGGCTAACTTCGAAAGTAAAATAGCCAAGGATTCGAAAGATAACCACAAAGCCTTCTTTAGCTATGTCAAGAATACACGTGGCAACTCGCAGATATTCTCTGAGCTAGTGCAAAATAGCACAAAATATACTGAACCTACTGATATTGCCAACATCCTGGCAGATAGATTCAGTGCAAACTTTACCCCCCTCTCGCTCCCAAAAGGGCCCACAACAATACCGGAAAAGTGTAGTGTCCTGGAAATCACAGATGCACAGGTGAAAACAGCCCTTTCAAAAGCCAAAATCACAGCGTCAATGGGGCCAGATGGTGTCTCCCAGGCTGCGTCCTGCACGAACTACAGAACGAACTAACCTCCCACCTAAACACACTGTTCAACCTCAGCCTCTCCACAGGCTACGTGCCCATAGAATGGCACACAGCAATAGTTATTCCGCTCCACAAAGTAGGGGCCACAACTGACCCTGGTAACTATCCCCATAAGCCTGACTAGCCTGGTCTGCAAGGCTATGGAGCACATCATTATGGAACTCATTAACAAAGACATTGGGAACCTCCAAACACTTGACACGACCCAGTTTGGCTTTGTTAAGGGCAGATCATGCCTACTAAACCTGGTTGACTTCGAGACAGTCACCAAGGCCATAGACGAGAGGAAGGTGGTTCACACAGCCTACCTTGACCTCGCCAAGCCTTTTGACACCATTCCCCACTCAGGAATTATAGAAAAACTCACCAGCCTGAACATAAACCCCTACGTCAAGAGATGGGTTGCCAACTGGCTTACAGACAGAACTCACATGGTAAGAATAGTGGGCTCTAGGTCCGTCTCTAAACCAGTCACAAGTGGTGTCCCACAAGGCTCGGTCCTGGGACCCCTATTGTTCGGCATATACTTCTCAGAAGTACAGGAAACACAGGAGGACTATGGCTAACCAAGTTCACCGATGACTGAAAACTGGGAGCCATAATTCTCTCTCCGGCTGACAGACATTCTCCCAAAGGGCCTTACTGAGATGGACACCTGGTGTCAAAGTCATGGTCTCAAGCTAAATGCCAAAAAATGCATAGTCATCCCGTTTGGGAAAAACAAAACACCCATGAATTACCACACAGGTGGCAGCCCCCTTAATACAGGAGAGGTAATAAGAGATCTGGGGACCCAGGTAGATAGTAATCTCTCCTTTGACAATTATATTGCCAAAGTAGTTAGGAAATCCTTCTATGTAGCCCAGCTAATTACTAAAGTGTTCACATCTAGAAATAAAGAGGTTATAGTGCCCCTACTGGTCACTCATCAGACCCATCATAGAGTACAATGCCCCATTTGGGATGTACCTCACAAGACACTTCCAACAGCTGGAAAGACCACAAAAGTACCTCACCAAGAGGATTACTGGCCTCAAACATATGTCCTATGCAGCCCGAGTGGAAAATCTCCAGCTGTACTCAGTGGCATATCGCTTACTCAGAGGTGATCTTTGCCTGACTTACAAAGCCATGTCCAACTCGGAACTGATGGACATGTCCACCTAAAGAAATCCAAGTCCCTGCGAGCCACTCGCTCTGGTGAGCTAAACTTTGCCATAACAATAAACAGAACATGCTGGAGAGATAGATTCCTGTCACAGAGACTCCCCATGCTTTGGAACAAAATTCCTAACTACATTAGGCAGAGTCCCTCACTAACACTCTTCAAGACAAACCTTGACGAGTGGATGGGTAACAGAAAATACACTTCATTGGCTCTTCTTGACAGAGGCTCAGTTAATCAATGGGGAGGCGAAAGCTGACACACTCTGACTAGGCTTATAAATGCCCTCTGGCAGATAGCTTAGTACCTCTACCTATGAACCTAATTACAGTTAAGGCTTACAGTTTTTTTTTTCTTTTTCTTTTTTTTTGTTAAGCTCAATTAAAATCTTAGTCTTACAGCTTTTTAAACACCTTTATTGAATTATCACTTATAACATAGGCAAATTTACATTTATATAAAATCAACGTGTATTATCCTAACTTCCAGTCACTGAATGCTTGAAGTCTGCATGGATTTTCTCTGGGTACTACAGTTTTCCCAAACCTCCTGAGACATAACTGTTAACTGGCAAAACCTATACATGCACATATATACAAACTAAATTAAAATGTCTAAAGGTCATATTTCTGTGATGCCAAAGAAATCATGGCTTGCAGCTTGGCCAAGGTGCCTTCTGATCTATGGAACAAAAGCTGTGTGTGCTTACACGGGAAGTCATTTCTGTGTTGTACTTATTTTCTCACATGAAAGTAGAGTGGGAAGGATGAAGGTGTAAAAGGAAAGTGTCAAGGTCAAGGCAAACACAAAGTTAACTCTGGCATCAAGCTGAAGGAAATTAATGAGGATTATCAGGAAATGAAAGATGAGAACGGACATGTTTCTCAAGAACAACAAGAGCACTAACTTATGCCCAACTGAGGTAGAGAGAAAGATTGATTAAAACATAATTAAAGATAGACTATACCCTAAACATAAGTTTTATTTTCCAGCAAATAATGTACTTTGCTTCCTAAAACATTGCTCCTAACCTGCAAAGTCAAAAATACCATAACCGTTTCTCCCTCTGTTTGCATTCCTATGGAATTAAACTTCCTTGGTGCACACCATACTTGGTATGCATGAAACCTCACAATACATTCTTGAGGAATTTATTTCCATGGCTCTTACAGCATACCACTCACCACATTAAACACTCTTGGTACAGGAAAAGCCAACACAGCAGTGTCCCCCAATGGGGTCAAAATCAAATCTCTGGATATTCAGAACTCTACTACTGTGCAGTGCGCCTTCCACTGCTGGATGGGCAGCAGAGGCTAGATTGTCATGAAATCTGAAATAATATCTGCAGCAGATTAAGTTTTTCCTAAAAGCAAATTAAATTAAGCACTGTATATATTGCGGCCGCGGTGGTGCAGCGGTTACCACTGTCGCCTCACAGCAAGAAGTTCTACCGTTCGATTCTCGGCTGGAGCGCCTTCTGTGTGGAGTCTGCATGCCCTCCCCGTGGTCGAGTGACGTTAAAGACATGCAGGTAGGTAAGTAGGTAGGTGCGTGAATGGGCGTGCCTTCTTTGAAGGTTGGGCATTGGGCTGGCAACTCGGCACCGTAAAAATCCACTGCCAATCATTAGCAGATGGGAGTTCCACTGTGGCGACCCCTAACCGGGAAAAGATGAAAGACTAACAGCAGCAACAACAATATAGCTAAGAAACAGCTTGTTATAGTGTACCTAAAATGGCACAGAACATAAACTAGACAAAGTAACTCGTACAACTGAAGTTTACTGACTTTTTTTTACAGATACTCTGGCAGTAAGTAGCAATGAGAAGTAAATACAGAAAAAAGCCTAAGGAAGGATGCTCAAAAATGTCAGCTTCCAGGGACAAAGTATGCACTGTGAAAAGAAGAAAGCGTATCCATAAAACAAAATCATGTCAGTAAGGCCACTGCCTAAACTGCCATTCCAGAGTAGAAAATAAATTGCTACTTAGTGCTGCACAAATACAACGACAAGTGGGGCCTTCAGTGCAAGTCTTGAATGGTGGGCATAGGTACAAGCTAAACAATAAAAAATTCTCTATTTATATTTTTCACTTACTTGACAGAACACAGGACGATATACACTGGAAAATATATGCTGCAGCTGATCAACATCCCTGTAGTCAAGGGGTAGTTTTTCCACATACAAGCATTTGGAATGGATCAGGTCATAAGTCAACTGATTAACGTCAGTCCAGTGCACAAACAATGTTCGAGAACCCAGTGGTTTACCAAGAAGATCTGATTTAGCTCGAGCAGCAGAGTCCTTTTTCATGTACTCTACAAACCCGTACCCTTTGGAATGGCCAGTTTGCTCATTACATACTAAGAAACATCTTTCTAGGTTTCCAAAAGGACGCACCAGCTCTTCAAACTGCTGCTGAGTATATGACAGAGGCAAATTCGCTATGCACAACAGTGCGTCCGTAGGTTGTAACTGGACTATTATTTCTTTGTCTCTCAGCTGTGTCTTGTGAAACTGCCTGATGGTAGATTCTGCCTGCTCTCCATTCAACAAAGTCACAAATGCTGGAAAAAAAGAAAATTGGTTACTGACTGGTATCACAAAACAGCAATCCATCTAGACTTTGCCATTTACTCAAATACTCAAATCTACTCCTCAACTTCATCAAAGCTAACGTGAACATCTGAAATAACCTACGGTACTTGTATAGTATGTTTTCCCCAACAGGATTCTCTGTAAATGACTACAAAGCCTATGTAATACAGAAAAGGAAAGCAGTAACTCATCACTGTGAAATCAGAATACTGACTATCATGATGTAACATACTATTTTTTGGTAATCTGAACACAGGGGTTTTGGTCTTCACCCTTTTCTTTTACAAACACGTAAGGCACAAAAAAGGAACTCCTCAAGTAGACTAAAAGTAAGCACTGCAGTAGAACGACTGCAAGTAACCAGGTGATTTAACATGCATATTAAAAGAGTAGGCTAACTCGGCAGAATCGCCCGTGCAAACACTTTAGCCAGTTCAATAGGAGTTAAAAAAAAGTTGATTAAGAGCACAGCCATGGTGGATTTTACACTCTTGTGGAAATTTATGGCTTTTCATAACTGAAATGGATTTTAAATCACTTTTTTTCAGTTTAATGTCCATTTAATAAAATGGCTCTTCTGCAACAGGTAAGGATCCCTCCCAACCAGGGAAAAAAGTCTGCATTACTGTTAAACTTCACAAATGTCAGAAAGTACATTACTGAGCAGGCCATGTACTTACTCCCATTCTTATTTCAAACTTTCACACTCTGATGTTTAGGTGCTTTCCTTAATGTAACCTTTCATATCATTAATGGTTTCCCACAAAATTGTTTACATTTCTCAGAGAAGATGAATCTGGACCAGTTTTGCCTAATGCTGTAGCCAAAACTGCTGAAAACTGACATATTTGCAAATTGCTGAATACCATTGTATACAAAAGAAATTTACCATGACATCTGTCAAAAGAAGCACAACAGGAGCTATTTGGCCCCTAACGGCTGACATTCTAATGGCCGTTGATAAAGGCCAAGTTCACTGATGTTAATAAAAACGTTTCCTGTGATTAAACAAAAGATCTTTCTTACACAGTTAATCAAAATTAGGCTGAAGATGAAGTGACAAAATGGTTTATCAACTATAGGGAAAGTCAGTAATGTCAAGACAGAATCAAGTCCCGCTTACCATTCAGACTAGTGGCCTACAACTTCCTCAAACTCAATTACTGTTTTCCTCTTACTTCCTCTTTACATTAACTACCCACCATCTGATCTCTCAGGAAATAATGTGGCATGACATGCATGTCAAGACTGTTTACAGGTCTTCGTCCTTTCATGTACCGCATCCTCTCCAAAGCTAAGTGGCCTCTCCAAAAACAGCTAACTTTTTGCCTGTCTGCTTTTAAAGTATTACACTTTACACACACAAACACACACACACACTAAAAATAAGTTATGTACTTACCACAAAATTCCATTCGTGTTGTCCATTTTCATTCCTTTTTGACTGATGAGTTCATATCAGAGCCCTTGGATCTGACTCAGTCGTTGTAAAAGCTTGTGGCAACCTTGAGCTCTCGAGCTTCTCCCTTACCCAGAATGCACCACCCCCTTTAACACCAATCTTGTTTGCAGATTATAGCCAGAGACTAACCTTTTACTCACACAGAAAGAATTTTAAGCAGAAAAATAGCAGACAATGGAAGCACAAAGCTATAGCTGGACCCATAAAAGGAAAGGGAAAGACCCCCCAAGGCTGGCTATATCTACTCGCTCTTCAGTCAGCAGTGGATGGGGGTTGGCAGGTAGGGAGTAGACGAGGAATGAAAATGGACAACACAGATGAAATTTTATGGTAGGAGTTCTATTCCCAGACACGGCAAGTGTGGATGTGTGTGTGTTTGTCTGTGTAGGGAGCAACACTTTTGAGGCCATTCAGTCACTACAACCTCCACTGCCCTTCTTTGGCAAGCCTGCTACCTACCTATGAACCTATATGATTGGATTGGAAAGTGGGAAAGTAGGAAATTCACCCTGGGGATCACCTCTGTGGCTCTGCTTGACAGGGGCACAGGAAAATAATTTTCTTGGGTGGCGAAAGTCAGGGTACCTTTTTGGCTAGGCTTATATAGGCCCTAGGGCCAATAGCCTAGTACCTACCTATGAACCTATGGTAAGTACATAGCTTCTTTATCTGATTATGTCAATTTTCATTCTGTCCTCGACTATGGGACAGAGTCCCCAGCTACTATAATCCTAGGATGGCCTCAGGGAAGGATATTCCTCAGCACCACTGAGCCAAAGTATACCCTATTTCTAAAAAATAAGTCTAGCTTGTAATGAGATATGAAGGTGTGAGGGGAAGCCCAAGTTGCTGCTGCACAAATATCATCCATGCAGGCTTCTGAATGAAACACTTATGAAGCTGCTATGGATCTTGTAGAATGAGCACGCAAATGCTTAAAGGAAATTCAATTTACTGTAAATAAAAAAAAATGCAACTTCTGAGCCATTTGGCTAGGGAAACGCTAGACAGTGGCTTCCCCAATTTCTTTTCCGCAAAGGAAACAAACTGATCTGATTTTCTGAAGACCCTTACTCTGTGCAAGTACAAACCCAATTGCCTACGCACATCCAGTGAATGCAACAGTCACCTTTGTTTGTATAATTTGGGAAGAGCACTGGAAGGTTGATAGATTACTTAATGTTAGATTGTGATACAACTTTAGCCCAGAAGGATGCATTAGTTTGCAATGTAACTATGAAAAATTAGGCATGGGGGCTTCATCGATAAAGCCTGAATTTCTGAAATTCATCTGGCCAAAGTAATGACCACCAAAAGCAAAGTCTTTCAAGATAAAAATCCGAGACCACAAGTATTTGCAAGACTGAAGGGAGGAAGAACCAGAGCTTGCAGTACCAGAGTTAAGTCCCATGGTGGAGTAGGATCTTTAATTGGAGGTCTCAACAGAAGTGCTCCACAGACAAAGGTCTTACAAAGATTATGTGAAGCAAAGGAAGAGACATCAAGGTCAACATGGAAAACTGCTACTAAATGAACCTTTACTGTAGAACTTGCTCCTTAATCAATAAGCAATAACAAAAAAATCCAGGCCAGCGTGAATCGGTGCAGTAAAAGGATCCACATCATTATCGAGTGCCCAGTGCACAAGTCTCTTCCATTTTCTAGCATACGTTTTTCTTGTAGATGGTTTGAGGGAAGATAACAGAATTCCGTTAACAGGGGAGGAGAGCATAGGTTGTCTGGTTATTATTGGAAATGTAGAGACCAGGCTGTCAGCTTGAGCTCTGGAAGATCTGGATGAGCTATTTCTGTCAGGTGAGACAACAAGTCTGGAACTGGATCCAGAATCCAGGGTCAAATGAGGCACAGGAAGGGGAAACAAATTTGTTGAGGCCAAAAGGGAGCAATGGGAATGACATTGCTCTTCAACCTGTCAGCTCTCTGAATGAATTTCGATAGCAGAGGGATCGTAAGATAAGCATACAGTAATCGGTGGGACCAATTGTGAAGTAGAGCATCCCTCAGTGACTTCCCTTGAGGGGGGAGATAAGGGCAAAGTAGCTGCTGCATTTGTTGTTTAGGGGAGATGCAAGGAGATCACAGCAAGGCTGCCCCCATTTGTGAAAATTCATGTCTGCTACTTTCTGGTTGAAGGACCACTCGTGAGGTAACAAAATGCACCTGCTCAGTTTGTCTGTAGTATGCTGGTCTTCCCCGGAATATGTGTTGCTAAGAGAAAGTGGTTGGAAGAGATTGCCCTTTGCCACACCCTTACTGCTTTTAGACAGAGGGTTTGGTTCCCCCTTGTTTGTTGATGTAGCAAACCACTGACAAGTTGTCTGTCTGTATCGCAGTTGTGCCCAGCAGGAGGGCATCCTGAAAGGATTGCAACCCTAATAGCACTGCTCCCAACTCCAGAACACCGATATGCAAATTGGCCTCTTTGGGGAACCACATGCCCTAGACCATCTTTCCCAGGTAATGCCTCCCCACCTCAGCTGGAAAGCATCTGGGTCACTATGGCGTTTGGCTGAGAAAGGACAAATAAACTGACTTGTAGTAGTTGTCCCAACTAGGACCACCACATCAGGTCTTTTTTGCACAAGTTGGTGATCCGAATGGAGGGTGATAGGGGAAGCTGAAGTATCTACTATTGAGAAGCCATCACCACATGAAGAATCATGTGAAATATGGCCAGTGGAACAAGGGGTACCGCTGCAGCCACTGATCATAGTGCTTGTAGGACCAGATGAGTGGGAATTGTGGTACTACAAAATATCTTGTCGACTTGTGACTTTAATGTCTGAACTCTGGAAATGGGAAGAGAAATAGAAGTTATGTTCTTACCATAACGTTCCATGTTAGTTGTCTTCTTCTCGCCTTCTTCTTGCTGGATGGGTTCGGAGCCGACCTCGGCTCCGACTCGGCCACTCTAAAAGCTCGAGAGTTGGTTCCACCGGCTCGAGGCTCCCCTTATATCCCACAATGCTAGGCAAGAGTTACCTCAGATCTCGTTTGTAAGCTAACCCAGCTTATGTCAATAACAGTATAACTGTAAAACAGAATCCACCTCTAACAGCAGGAAGAAACAGGGTGACCTATATCCTGAAACAAGAAATATGCATAATAGCATATGACTAAGAAAGAGGTGGTAGAAAGAGAGGTCACGATCACAACTCCTCAAGGTCTGTCCAGGCCAGGGGGAAGGAGGGTGGGGCCAAGAAGGCGAGAAGAAGACAACTAACATGGAACGTTATGGTAAGAACATAACTTCTATATGTTAAGTTGTCTATCTCGCCTTCATTCTTGCTGGATGGGACCGCCCCTAGCACCTTGTCCCGGTGGCCTAACGGAACAGACTCCTGAGAACAGTGGAACCAAAATTAGCTCTATGCCTAGAAGCTAAATCCAACTTATAATGGGAAATAAAAGTGTGAGGAGTAGCCCAAGTAGCCGCTGCACAAATGGTGTCAATAGGCAGTCTGTCTTGGAAGGCTAGAGAAGTAGCCAAAGCTCTGGTGGAATGGGCTTTAGGTTTATTAGGCAGTTTTGGTGTCTAATCTCATAAACAAGGGTAATCAGAGATGTTAGCCATCTGGATAAAGATACCTTTGAAACTGGAAGTCCCTTTCTGCTTTCCGCATAGGAGACAAACAGCTGATCAGATTTTCTGAATTGTTTCGTCCTGTCCAAGTAGTACCTTAATTGACGATGAACATCCAGGCAGTGTAATTTTTGTTCAGACCTATTTGAATACTCTGGGAAAAGACAGGGAGGTCAATGCTTTGGTTTAGATTTGATGTTGAAACCACCTTAGGCAAAAAGGACGGGTTAGTTCGTAAGGAAACTCTGTCCTTATGGAACAAAAGATAAGGAGAACGACAACTGAGTGCTTGAAGTTCTGAAATTCTTCTGGCTGATGTGATAGCCACCAGAAAGAGAGTTTTCCATGATAATAATTTCAAGGAACATGAAGCTGCAGGTTCGAAAGGGGAAAGAATCAATGAAGCAAGAACTAAATTTAGGTCCCAAGGAGAAGGAGGATTTCTTATAGGAGGTCTGAGAAGAAAAACTCCTTTCAAAAAGGCTTTGCAAAGTTTGTGGGACATTAGGGCAGATTCAGAAATGCCCACATGAAAATTAGAAATAGCTGCCAACTGAACCTTAAGAGTAGATGGAGATGAACCTGCATGGAAGAGTTCAGCAAGAAAATCAAGGACTAGTTGGATGGAAGCGTAAAAGGATCTATGTCCTTTCCTTGTGCCCAATATGAGAAGCGTTTCCACTTACTCAAATAAATCTTTCGAGTGGAAGATTTATGGGAAGCTATCAATATATCTCTAACAGAGTGAGATAAATGAGGAAGCCTGGCTACGGTTGGCACTGGAGGAACCAAGCAGTGAGGTTCAGAGAGTGGAGGGAGCGGTGAAACTGACCCGATTGGTGGATCAAAAGATCTGGAACTAGGTCCAGACTCCACGGTCGCTCCAAAAGATAACGATGTAGAAAGGGGAACCACACTTGTCGAGGCCAGTAAGGAGCAATGAGGATCAATGAGGCCTTCTGAGCGATAGCTTTCTGTATTACTTGAGAGATGAGAGGGAAAGGAGGAAATGCATACAGAAGTCCCCGGGGCCAAACTTGGACTAGAGCGTCCCTGCTGGGTTGGCCTGGTAAAGGGAATAGAGTGAAGTATTCTCTGCACTTGCTGTTTTGGGGAGTAGCAAAAAGATCGCAGCAAGGCTGACCCCACTTGAGAAATATCTCTCTCACTACAGAGTCTTTCAGAGACCACTCGTGAGGCATGAGTATAGCTCTGCTCAACTTGTCCGCAATGTGATTGGACTTCCGGGATGTGCGTTGCTATCAGAAAACGCTGAGAAGAAATCGCCCATTGCCACAGTCTGAGTGCTTCTCGACACAGGGGTATGATCTGGTTCCGCCTTGTTTGTTGATGTACCACACTACAGACATGTTGTCTGTCTGGATTGCAATCGTTCCTAAGGGAAGAGAGTCTTGAAGGGCTTGCAACGCTAAAAGCACTGCTCTCATCTCCAGAACATTTATGTGCAAGTGGCATTCGTTTGGTTGCCATGTGCCCTGGACTGTCCTGCCTGATAATGCCCCCCCCACCCGATCAGGGAGGCATCCGTTGTCAGAGTAGCAACCGGAGGAGGTGGAACAAATGGTCTTCCCGACAGGAGCTGGGGGGAAGACATCCACCACATGAGATGCTTTTTGCACGCTTGCGTGATCATAATGGTGTGAGACATTGGAAGTTCCTGGTATGACCACTGAGAAAAAAGCATCCACTGAAGGATCCGCATGTGGTATCTGGCCAATGGGAGGAGAGGTATGGCCGCTGCCATGATTCCCAACACCTTTAGAACTAACCTGGCTTTGGCTCTGTTGTTGTTGAGAAGTGACACCAATTTGTGAATGTCTGATATCCTTTGGTTCGTTAGCGTTGCAGACATGTTTATAGTATCTAAATTTGCGCCTATGTAGGTAATAGTACGACAAGGCGACAAAACAGACTTTTCGCAATTTATTGAAATACCCAGTTTTGACAAACGCGAAAAGTATAATCTCTGGCCATCAAAAGGAGATGCTTGGTGGGAGCTGTGAGGAGCCAGTCGTCCAAATATGGAAACACCTGGAATCCTTGTCGCCTCAGGTGAGAAGCTACCACTGCCATGCATTTGGTAAACACCGGGGCAGTGGTGAGACCAAAGGGCAGGGCCCTGAACTGAAAATGACTGGTTCCCAGCCTGAAGTGGAGGAATCTTCTGGAGCGTCTGTTCATTTTTATGTGATAGTACGCATCCCGAAGGTCTATAGAGCACATCCAGTTTCCTTTGCCCAAAAGGGGAAGAATGGATTGCAGCGTGACCATCCGAAATCTTGTTTTCTTGACTGATTTGTTCAAGACACTGAGATCCAAAATCGGTCTCCAGTCCCCTGTTTTCTTTGGAACTAAAAGAACCTTGAGTAGATTCCGGATCCTTGTTGGTCTGCTGGCACTAACTGAATTGCTCTTTTTGCAAGCAGTTTTGAAATTTCCAAAGCTGCTATATCCCTTTGAGCGGGTGGAACATCTGGAAGGGATTTTTTTGACTGATTTGGAAAACGGAGAAAGGGGATAGAATAGCCTTCGGAAATGATGGACTGTACCCATTTGTCTTGAGTCAGGGATAGCCAGGCTTCTGGGTACAGTGACAATCTTCCCCCGACTGCCTCCGAAGATGGGCAGTCGGGCAACACCTCAGGGATGCTGAAAGGGCTTGTCAGGAAGGCTTCCCGATTGCCCTGGTTCTGCGGACCCCCCCTGCCTCTAGGGCGACGTCTACCATTGTTATTCCCGCCTCTGCCTCTGGCGGGGAAACGACTCTGTGCGTCAGGCGAAGTCCCTTGAGATTGTTTACGGAACCACATCTTTCCACCTTTCTGGCCTTTGGGGTAAGGCCTAGAAGGAGTAGAAAAACGGACTCCGACGGCAGAAAGGGTCTTGCCATCAGTCTCGCACCTAGTCAGGGTTTCTTTCACTTGAGGACCAAAAAGAGATGATCCATCAAAAGGGGAGTTCGTGAAAGACGTCTTGAAAGGTTCCGCAAAGTTGCATAGCCGCATCCAGGCGTGCCTACGTAAGGCTACCCCTGTCCCTGCGGCTCTGCTCGCTCCATCGGCCGCATAAGAGAGGAGGCGCATGGAGGAGTTGGAAATGGAATTAAGGATAGCCAGCTGCGTGTTCATTTTCTCTTGGAAACCCGCAGCAGTAGGGTCCTTCAACATTTCACTCGCTTCCTTGACCAAGTCCCTTTGAAGGCGAGTGAAATGGCAGAGGTAATTCAGCGAACGCATGGTAAATGTTGCTGAGGAGAACATCCGCTTCCCGTACCTGTCCATGGACCTAGATTCCTTGTTAGGTGGATGGACAGGCACTGAAGGATCAGCCAGTTCCTTCTTTGTGGCGGCAGCTACCACCATAGCATCCACAGAAACTCCTTTCGATAAAAATTGCTTGTCTGATGGAGCTGTGATGAATTTGGAGGGTCTCCTGGGGGTGGGGTCCACTGAATCAGGAGCCGTCCATGCCTTCTTAGCTACCACCTGCATGAGGGGGTCGAAGGGGGGGGGACACCCAGGAGGTGGAAGGACGAGAGCCAAACGCCTCAAGATACACAGATTCGTCCTCCGAAGGGTTGAGGGCTGGGCCAATTTCCCCTCTGTTTAAGGATCTCCAGAATGTCTGCAAAAGAGACATCTTCAGAAGGGGAACGGGGGGAACCCTCAGAATCATCCAGATCTGTGTCCGATGTGATAGACTCAGTTGAGTCAATGCGTTTCCTCTTGCACTTCCTCTTCCGAGGGGGCTCTTCTGCCAAATCAGGAGAGGCCTCGGAAGAGGATGAAATCCCCAAAGGGGGCTCCTGAGGAGCTGGCTCTCTGCGGTCCGGGATGAGGGAGTGAGTCGACTTACCCTGAGGCAGCATAGAGGGAGGGGCTGACGGAGCCGACTGTGGAGTAGAGCCAGGCTCTAACACACTCCGCATGACCTCGAAAGCACCCCTGTCAGGCAGAGCCAGAGGTCCCCGCTCCGAGGAGCTAAGGACCCCCCTCGGCACCGACAGTGATGGCTCCGAGGCCAATGTCGGAGCCGAACTCACCAGCGCCGAAGCACCGAGAGGGAGAGGGGGTGGGACAAGGGTCCGATGCCACTCACCCTCGAGCCGAGGAGGGAAGTCCGGCGCCGAGATTCCTCCAGGGAAGAAAACGGAGCCGACGACGTAGCTGACGACAATTGTCTCGGCGCCGATGTGACCACAGTCTCGGTTCCGCCACGACCCGGCTCCGGACTCAAAAGAGTCGAAGGAGGAAAAGTTGATGGACGGGGCAGGCACCGACTGATGAGTCGGGCTCTGAAGCATCTGGGCTAGTGCCTCGGACTTAAGTAGTCGACTCACCACCCTCTGAAGGTCATGATCGGAAAGCCTCGATGACCTAGAGGAATGAGACCTTTGGCTCCGTTCAGACAGCAGGGGAGATCCTGGAGCCGAATGAACGGAGCCAAGAGAAGGTGACCTAGACCTCTTTCTGGTTGTCGGCTCCGAAGATCTTGTCGGAGCCGACACAGGTACCTCGATAACCTCGGCTCCGGCGGGCGAAGCCACAGAAACTGTGGACTGAGTCTTATCGGCTCCAGCCGGAGCCGATAAAGGCAAAGGTTGAACAACCTGAGGTCTCGGCTCAGAGGCCGGAGCCGAAGGCCTCGATGCCTTAGAGGGCTTCCCTGTTGAGACAGACAGGGAATCCTCAGGCTTCAACAAGCCTCTCAAAATTAGCTTGTTTTTTCTTTCCTGCAGGACCCTGGGGCTGAAGCCATGGCAAACAGCACAGGAGTCCTGCAGGTGCAAAGGCCCCAGACAATAGACACAAGAAGTGTGAGCGTCTGTCAGAGACATTTTCTGACAGCACGCATCACACTTCTTGAATCCGGAGACCTTTGCTTCTTTAGACATTGCCTAACTGACAGGTGTACACAAACACACACTCAAACACACCAGTTATACCCTGTCAGAAAATATAACAATTTTAGTAAAGATACTAGTAATAAAGTACAATAAAATGTAGTAAATTATAGAAAACTACACAAACACTCCTTTAGGGAAGAAAAGGCCTAAGGCCCAAGGGAAGAACCAAAGGTTCTTTTAGACAAGAAACGGAAAAAATTAGGGTCGGGGATAAAGTTCTATGAACTACACTAATCTAAGAAGAATTTAACTTAAAAAGGGGTAAAAAGAGTAACTTTTTGTATAAAAAGCTAACACTCACCAGGAACCGGTAGAAGCAACCAACCTCGAGGCTGTAGCGGCAAACGAGATCTGAGGTAACTCTTGCCTAGCATTGTGGGATATAAGGGGAGCCTCGAGCCGGTGGAACCAACTCTCGAGCTTTTAGAGTGGCCGAGTCGGAGCCGAGGTCGGCTCCGAACCCATCCAGCAAGAATGAAGGCGAGATAGACAACTTAACATGCTACTGTTGACTTTGTGTGGAGTAGCGCCCCTATAAACTCTATAATTTGATATGGTTGCAGATGTGAGCTTTGAAAATTTATGGTTATGCCTAACTGAGCAGAAATCTTGATTACTTTTTCTCTTCCTATGATGAGTTGATGCCTGGTTAGGGCAGAGATGAGCCAATCTAAGTAAGGAGACACCCGGAATCCGTGCAGTCTCAAGTGAGCTGTTACCACTGAAGTCGGATCCAAAATGACCATCGTCAAGGCTCTGAGATGCAGAGATTACTTGGAAAACCTCAAAGTCAACTGCAGCACCTCGGACCTGACAGACAAGAATTGGCTCTGAGAGCTCTCTGGATCCAATTGAACTAAAGAGCTCAGAGCAAGTTTCGGATCCGGGGATGTCAGAATCCTCCAATCTGAAAGAGGCAGTGCTGGATGATTCAGATCCAACGGCTCTGAAACCTGGAGAGGAGCTGTCACTCGTCTGGCCAGGATAAAACAGACGCAGTTGTGGGTTCAGTTCAAACAGCTTTATTACACACAGATACATCAGAAATGAGGCTTTGTAACATAAATAAACTTATAAACTACACTCACACATGTAAACACTCTGGCTGTTCTCTCAAAATGGCACTGCTGCTTGCATGTGCTCACTATTTATATGCACGTGCTTACATCTGGAAATTACTCAAAGTTACATACACACACACACACACTGTTCTACGTCCTACCTCTTTGAGAAAGAGACCATATACATTCAATGACATACAAATGCACAGAAATGATCTTTTGACATGCAATTATACAGAACTAATTCTTTGACATGCAATCATACAAGATTAGAAACATTTAAAACAATCATGTCCAGGCTGCTGTGTATTTTACACTAGGTCTAGAAATACAATCTGAACGTGCAACATAGAAGTCAGAATTGCATCTAGCAAGGGGGACGGTCTTCAAGGAATGTGCAGCTTTGGGGACAACTGGGACATCATCAGGAATGGACACTGACATGTTCCTTGCTATGAACATTGTCAAAGTTGCTCAGAGATCTACGGTCTGTATCGCAGGTACAATGCTGCAAGATAGTTTCTCACACAGGAAGAAGATGCCTGTGGTTTCTCCTGTATTCTATACCCTCAGATTCCACCAAGTAGAATCTTGGCTCGGCACATATACCTCTCACTTGAACAATTTGATCAAAGCCTTTCGCCGTTTGCATCCTCAGTCTCTCCTCCTTTCAACGGATGAAGAAATTTTAACATAGCTGGACTTCTGAAAGGAATGCTTCTTAAAAAGTTGGACTTCCATTGCTTTGTTGTTTTTAGCATTTGGCACCAACAAACTAGAACTAATAGGCAAGGTTGTTCTGGTTTGCCTAGATAGAAGTCTCTGAGCAGGCGAGCCAAGTAGGTTTACATGGGGTATATTTCTGAGATTAAGCAAATTCAAGAAGATATCAGTATCGTCACTCTTTCACCTCTGTAATAACTGCTTTGCAATCTGTACTGCACATTCAACAAGGCCATTTGACTGTGGGTATTCAGGACTACTAGTAACATGGATAAATTCCCACCCTTTTGCAAATTTCTGAAACAACTGACTGTAAACTGGGTACTGTTATCAGAGAAAACTTTGTGTGGGCTACCATGGACTGAGAAATTATATACATCTTAGTAATTAAACAGCACTGGACATTAGGTTAGGTAGCAAATCGATCTCAAACTAGTTTGAATAAGAGAGTCTACCAACACTAAGCAATGCTGATTGTTCCACTCAAATATGTCAGTGGGTACTGCTGACCAAGGTAGCTCAGGAATTTGGCTTAGCTGAAGTGGCTGTTTTTGCAAATGCAGTTTAGTTCTGTTGCATACTGAAAAAAAGACAGCATTTTATCAATGTTCTTGGATAGAGAAAGCCAAAATATTTGTCCTCTCGCCCTGCTTTTGGTAGAATCAGAAACTGGGTGGCCACGATGTAAAATCTGAATATATTCACGTTGTAAGGAAGTAGGAACAATAACCTTTGGACCTTTGAAAATGATACAATCTTCCATCAGCATCTCATCTCTGTATGGAAAATAAGGCTGTACTTCTGGCGGTACACAGGATTGCTTTGATGGCAATTCAACATTGATGAAGTGGTTGAGCTTTTGCAAAACTGTATCAGTCTTTGTATAATCTCTTAGCTCATAAAGTCTTGCGGCAGAAAAATTATGCACTTCCATGACATTAAAGTCAAAACTCTCTGCATCAAGCTGTTCTGTGGTATTTCTGGGTGATCTGAATAAGGCGTCAGCCAGATAAAGAAGTCTGGCTTTTGAATACAGACCATTTTAAAATTGTACTTTTGTAATCTAAGCATCATTCTTTGCAGTCTTGCTGGAGGTGAATGTATAGGCTTCTTTAAAATAGTGACAAGAAGCTGATGATCAGTTTCAATTTGGATAGCACGGCCATAGCTATAATAGAACTTCGAACATGCGAACACAACTGCCAAAAGCTCCTTCTCAATTTGAGCATACTGCATCTTAGTTTGGGTAAGAGCTCTAGACGCATAGGCAACAGGTCTACCTTCCTGAAGAATAACTGCATCAAAACTGAACTTTGAAGCACTACAGGAAAAGAACTGCTGGTTTGTGGACATCATAGTATCTCAGTGTAGGTGGGTTAGCAATTCGCTATTTGAGGTTATCAAATGATCTCGGGTATTGTTATAACCATGACCAGGCAACATTTCTGCTCTCTTAAAGGTGCTGATAACCCACTAAAGTCAGGGATAAATTTGCCCAAATAGTTAAGCATACCAAGAAAACGCTGTAAGGCTTGGACATTGTCTAGGGCTAGCATCTCAAGAATGGCTGCTTGTCTAGAAGGGTCTGGTCTTAAGCCAGTACTGGTAAACATATAACCTACATGTTATGTATGTATGTATGACATCTTTACTATCTTCACCTCTACCTGGCTGCTATGTGCCCCTGAACCCGGAAGAACGCTCAAAACTCAATCTAACCACTACATTGCAATAAGGGACCTGCCTGGCGTCTAAGGACCCCCTGATCCACCTCAAGCCTTGCCATATTGGACCATCCTTTTTTGCTGCCCAGTGCACTCATCTGTTTGTACAGAATTTACAAACAATCTAACCACTACATTGCAATAAGGGACCTGACTGGCATCTAAGGACCCCCTGATCCACCTCAAGCCTTGCCATATTGGACCATCCTTTTTTGCTGCCCAGTGCACTCACCTGTTTGTACAGAATTTACAAAGTATGTTTCTCTATTGACCCATACTGCAAGCTAATCCAATTTCTTGTCTTGTAATTAAACTTGTAAGCTAATTAAAGCCACTGAGTCAGGTAAACCAGCAGCCAGACACCGCTCCCTGACTAAAAGCTTCTCCTGACTGTCTTTTCCCTAGCTACTTAGCTTACTCTTCCCCACCTATCCAGCTTTCCTGGTTACCTACTGTAATTCCTACTCTGCCCACTAGGTGGCAGTACAACTCACCCTTGTGCCCTTCTCCCTCCCCACAGTTTTCATAGTCTTCGTCCACTGCCTTTCCTCCTCTAGCGTCTCTCAGACAAGTTGCCTTCGTTCCCTTTTCTACTCCTCCTTAGCTCCTAATCATTACTAACTTAGACTCTATTTCTTCATAGTTTCCCCTCTCCACTATCCTCTCTCCTGCACCTCACCTGCTCTTCTAGCAGCTAATTACCTGTCCCTCTGTCCTTCTCCAGGTGAACGGTGCTCACTGATAGTCTCTGCTGAATCCTCTGCTACTTGCTCTTTTATCTCTTACTACCATAGCTTGACCTAGTCCTTAATATTCCTATATCGCTTCTGCTCTGCTAAATATATTCTCTTCCACCTTCTATCCATTTCCCTCTTTCCTATATACACTTTCCTTAATCACACCTGTAATTCCCACTATCCTTGTACTCTATCCACCCCCCCCTCGTTATTTTGCACTCTGCTACTTAGTTCCTCCCTTATTGACCTGCCCCCTTGTTTTTGCTGCCCCCTCCCACTCCTACCTCATTTCCTGTCCATAGGACATATAGGGGGGTAGACCTTCTCGGCGCCCTCCTTTACTATCTTCACCTCTACCTGGCTGCTGTGTGCCTCTGAACCTGGAAGAATGCTTAAAACTGTTTGTCATATTCTTGTTTTCTGTAACATTGCTTATTTTTTGTATCTACACTAAACTGTTTCTGAGTTATTGTATCTATTTGTCCTGCTTGTATCTGTTGGCGTCACTTATGTTGTATTGTACTTTTCAACGCTACCTGTACAGCACAGATAAAGGCACCTTTCAAGAGTAACTTGCGTTTTAGCGCTACCTGTGTAGCGCAGTTAAAGACTCCTTACAAGAACAACTTGCAAATATACCGCTGTCGCGGTCTTACTGATGCCCATAGTCTGTTGTGACTAGCGTCACATCTTTTTTCTGTCCTACTCTTACCTTACTGGCAAAAATTAAGTGATTGTATGCTATACTGCACCCTGACTATCTTAACTATTGAATCGCTAGCAGCCAGTGCTAGCGTTTCACAGTAGCGTGATTTAAGTGATTAGTTACGATACATATAGTGATATTACAAATTACATGATTGTATGTTGCTTTAGCGTCCTGACTACCTCATTTGTAAAAAACGCTTGCAGCTAGTGCGAAGTGTTTCACTGTAGATTACTATTTTTTTTCTTTCTCTTCATTATCGTTTTGTTATACTGCATTATACTAGGCTGTTTAATTAGGCGAATTCACTATATTTTGGTGTCTGCTTAACCTTGTACTGTAACCGCGCTAGTTGCTACTTAGCTTGTGGTTCCTCCCACGTGGACTGTTTGCGCAGTCATTGAATGAGCATTCCTGCTCTTTCGAAATCCTTTTATTTGACTGCTCTACTGCTCTCGTTAATTTAACCAAGAGCTAGGGCAGGGTGTTTTTAGTTTGACAGTCGTGTGCTTTGCTACTCTTCCTGTATTTGCTGGTGATAGACTCGCAACTGAATTTAGTACAGTACCTGCAACCTCATAACTCCTACACATTCTTTTGAGGAACACATCTCTCATTTGGTATTGGCTTTAGTTTTACAGTCGTGTGCTTTGCTACTTCATGTATTTGTTGGCGATAGACTCGTACCCGAATTTAATTTGGTACCATTATTAGCAGCCCAATGTAATATCTGGAAATGGACTTCTTCCTTAACCAACCAGCATAGTTTTTCAGTCGATTAAGCCAAACATCCGTGGGAGTACTACCATCTTACCAAGCAGCTGTTGCCTGTGCCTTACTTGTGATCTTGCCTGACTATTTTTCAACATGTATTGTCTTCCTCTTGCTGGAAATTGCCTTTTTGATGCCTCTGACTGATTTATGTTATCTTTCTTGCTAATTCCTGCACAGTGTGTTTTAGATTACTAGTGGTCTGCATGTGTAAAGCTAGCCTATTTCTTAATGTAGCTGCAAAAGAATGCATAATTTAATTTTTATTAATACTTGCTGAACTATTGTTCTACCTCTTTTCTATCTGTTCGCTAAAAGCTCTTCCTGTTGCTTTATCATATTCTAATCCCTTTCTTCTGACCTTTCACCCTCCCAGCAATCTAACCACTACATTGCAATAAGGGACATGCCTGGCATCTAAGGACCCCCTGATCCACCTCAAGCCTTGCCATATTGGACCATCCTTTTTTGCTGCCCAGTGCACTCACCTGTTTGTACAGAATTTACAAAGTATGTTTCTCTACTGACCCATATTGCAAGCTAATCCAATTTCGTGTCTTGTAATTAAACTTGTAAGCTAATTAAAGCCACTGAGTCAGTTAAACCAGCAGCCAGACTTCTCTCCCTGACTAAGAGCTTCTCCTGACTGTCTTTTCCCTAGCTACTTAGCTTACTCTTCCCCACCTATCCAGCTTTCATGGTTACCTACTGTAATTTCTACTCTGCCCACTAGGTGGCAGTGTAACTCACCCTTGTGCCCTTCTCCCTCCCCACAGTTTTCATAGTCTTCGTCCACTGCCTTTCCTCCTCTATCATCTCTCAGACATTCTCAGTTGCCTTCTTTCCCCTTTCTATTCCTTCTTAGCGCCTAGTCATTACTTAGACTCTATTTCTTCATAGTTCCCCCTCTCCACTATCCTCTCTCCTGCACCTTACCCACCTCTCTCTCCTGCACCTCACCTGCTCTTCTAGCAGCTAATTACCTGTCCCTCTGTCCTTCTCCAGGTGAACGGTGCTCACTGATTGTCTCTGCTGAATCCTCTGCTACTTGCTCTAGCCCGCTCCGTTCGCCCTACGGGCTCACTCCACTCCCCTACCCCCAATTCCCACCCACCCCCACTACATCTACATTTATACCCATCTAACCACTCCCACTTCCTCTCCACCCACTAAACTCCACCCCTTCCTCCTCCTATCCCCACCCACTTACACATTAGCCTTACTTCTTATCCCTCCCATCTCCTTACACAACACCACTACATTGTTCATCTAAACCCTAACATGCTTAAAAGATACTCATCCTTCCCAATTCAACTACTACTACTCTTAAACCTTACCTACATCTACTATCTTACCCATCCTTATCCCATCACCTACTCACCATTCTCACAGACAACCTACCCTCTGCATACATCACAATCCAACTTCTTCATCTCAATCTCCCCTGAACTATCCCTTCAACAACAACCTATGTTTTCATTTCAAACTATTCCCCACTCTTAAATACTCACCAACTACTCTGCCCTTATCTCCCACTAATCTTCCATCGTACATCTCTCAATCAACACAATCCAAATACCTCTACTACATAACTCAACTTCTAACTTCCATACTTTTATCTGGTGATATTCACCCTAACCCAGGACCAACCCCCTCCTCCTCAATAACCAAATCCATCCTGCTTACATCTCTTAATGCACAAAGCTTAGCTAACAAAATTCCAAATCTTCATGTCTGGCTACTCCATAACAAACCTGACATCCTTGCCATTTCTGAAACCTGGCTAAAACCCCACATAAAAAATGAAGAGATAGTACCACCTAATTACTCTATCATCAGAACAGACAGAACCCATAGAAAAGGTGGTGGAGTGGCTCTAATCTACTCTTCCTCCCTATGCATAACACCCTATAATAAAGCCATTCCAAAATTCGCTAACGCAGAATTAATACTAGCTCATCCTCAGCTAAACAAACAAAAATTTATATACATTGCCTCTCTTTACATTCCCCCAGGAGACAATGTCCCAATACTTGAATAAATCTTCTCATGGCTATCAACTAATATCTGTAATGAAACTATAGTCATGGGAGATACCAATATTAGTTGGTCCTCCATTCAGTCCCCTACTCACCCCCTCAACATCAACCTATACAACTACTCTCAACTCATTAACTCCATAACCAGGCCATCTAAAGACTTCACAAGTGGCAACATTTTAGACTGGATTCTAGTTTCCCACCCCCACAACTATCCTGACAGTGGAACCCTCCCTGACTCCCTCAGTGACCACCTTCCCATCTTCACTAGATGTCTTCCTTCTCCCTTGCTAGCTACTTATACTTACTTAACTACTCGACCCCTTAGAAACTTTAACCCAGAAGCTTTCTCTGATACCCTCAAATCACTTAATTGGTACCCCCTAAAATCTCTACCACTTGAAGATGCTATAACTCACTTCAATACTACCTTATTACATCTCCTAAACAATCATGCTCCCTTAACTAAAAGAATAAAAAGGAAAACCACCCCTTGGTTAACCAAAAGTACACTAGCCACCATGCGACTTAGAGATAAAGCCTGGACACAGTTCCAAAGAAACAAATCTATATCTAACCTCAATGAATACAAAACGCTTCGTAACTCAGTTAAAAAGCTTATCACATCAGACCATCGAAACTACTTCATCCAACTTCAAAGCAACCATAAAACCAACCCACAGAAGTTCTGGAGAGGTATAACTACCCTCCTAAAACCTGGTAATACAGAAAACCCTAACCCCTCCCCAAACATACAAGACTCTGATCTAGCTACCCAATTCAATTTTTTCTTCACTGACTCCATCTCCAAACTTACCTCTTCTTTTTCAAATAATAATCCACCTCCTACCTCCACTTCTTCAAATAACAATCCACCTCTTACCTTCACTTCTCCTCTCCCACCTCCTTCAAATAATAATCCACCTTCTATCTCCACTTCTTCAAATAACAATCCACCTCTTACCACCACTTCTCCTCTCCCATCTCCCCCTCCTACTTCCTTCACCCACTCCTCACCCTCTCAACCCCCACCATTTTTCATTAAACCTATTCCTACTTCTACTATAAGAAACCTCCTACAGAAACTGAAACCTTGCACCAATGCCCCTGATAACATTCCCTCATACTTCCTCAGCATAGCTGCTGATGCTATTGCCCTCCCTATCAGTATCCTAATCAACCACTCTATCCAAGAAGGTCTTGTTCCTCAAATCTGGAAAAAAGCTTATATCATTCCCCTGCACAAAGGAGGTAACAATACTAATATTTCCAACTTCCGTCCCATCGCCATCCTCTCTCCCATTTCTAAGGTCCTAGAGAAATGCATTCACCTTCAACTCCTCCCCCATCTCTTGGACAACAACCTATTAACCCCCTACCCAACATGGATTCAGACCCCATCATAGCATAGCACTATGACTTGATCTCATTTCCTTCCTTGAAACTGTGAATAAAGCTAGAGATCTTGGCTTCACTATATCTACCATCCTTCTCGATCTCTCTAAGGCCTTTGACACCATCTCTCATAACCTTCTTCTTACTAAAATAGCTAACCTAAACCTCTCACCCTCTTCCCTCAAATGGTTTACCAGCTATCACTCCAATAGGCAACAAGCAGTCAAATGGAAAAAGGCCACCTCCTCCTTCAACACCCCCACAGGTATATCTCAAGGTTCCATACTGGGACCCCTTCTCTTCAATATTTTCATTGACTTTTACCACTCCATCCCTCTTACTAGCGTTGTCCAATATGCAGATGATTCCACAATCATCTGTGCTGCCCCATCCATCCCAACTCTTTTAAAACTAACTCAAGATGCCTTCTCTACCACAGAGCAATGGATGAAAGACAACCATCTTGCACTCAATGCTGGTAAAACTAAACTTATGATTTTTACCTCCTCTAAAACCAAGAACTTCGATCAAAATTTATTCTCCATCACCAGCCAAAATTCAACACCTCTTGAACTGGTATCCGAAGCCGAACTACTAGGAGTTCAAATCGACAACAGGCTTAAATTCAACTCCCATCTACTACTAAACATAAAAAAACGCACCAAAAATTGGTATGCTCTACCGACAAAATCGGTTTCTCACCTCAACTACCAAATTTACTCTCTCTACTACATTTCTCTTACCCTCCCTTCTCTATGGAGCCCCCCTTCTAACAAATCTACAATCATCTCTCAAAACCAAACTGTCTTCTTGCTACAATAAAACTGCCAGATTCACCACTAGCAACAAATCATCAACACATCACTGTGAATCTCTCCACAAACTAAACTGGCTAGAACTACCAAACTACCTATCCTACATTCAGCTCACCTATGCCCATAAACTCATCTTCCAGCCATCCCTCTGTCCCTCCCTCCCTCTCCACTACCTTTAAAATGCACCACACACAAAGACTTCTCAGATCTAATAATCAAAACCTTATAGAAGTTTACCGACCCCTCCACCCCCCAGGACAATACCTCCTGTCACACTCTTTAGCTCGCTTATGGAACTCCCTTTCCCCCTCCATTTGTACCACTACTAGCCTCCAATCCCTTAAAAAAAATCACTCCACTCTCAACTACCTTCCACATGGGAATGCTCATGCTCCCATCCCTCATAACCAACATTCTACTTCATTCACCCTTTACCTTCCTTCTCTCAAATTCCAGATAAATTATTGCCTGCCTCTAGTACCTAGTAACTCCTGACCCTACTCCATCTAACTACCTATCCTCATTCCAACTGGGAAAAAAAATGTTGATATCATTTCCTTTGATTGAAATACTTTTGATCAGTCTGTTTAACTCTGTAATGAACCTGCAATCTATGTGTGTATATTAAGCTTAGTTTGTTTACCTCTGTAATCTTCATGCAATCTATGTGTGTATATTGATATTTGTGCAATATGTATTTAGGAGCTTTTCTCCCCAGGACTCCATTGAAAATGGGTTCATTAGGCCCAATGGACTATCCTGGTTAAACGACTGCAAATAAATAAATACATGCATATCTTCTAGTAATCTGAATTTACATTTCAGAAGACTGAACTTTGAGTTCACTTCACACACTCTGTCCAGAACTTTCTTGAGGTTTCTGTCATACTCTGTTTCACCACTACCTCCAACCAATACATCACCTATTACAGCACATGGACAACCCGAAAACATTTGCTCCATTGCACACAAAGACTTCACTGGCAAAATGTATTCCAAAATCCATCCTGAGGAGTCTGTAACTACCAAGTGGGGTACTCAATGTAGTCAGCAGTGAAGATTTGCATAAAAAGCATTACTTGCCAAAAATGACTCTCTGCATCTAAGGACAGAAAAAACAGTGGCATGAGGGCGGCGACCTGTTCGACTGTACGCATAGGATTAGTGAGGACTCTTTAATGCCTTGTTTAAGTCTCTTGGCTCAATGCATAACTTGTCATCGAAAACATCAGCATATTCTGAGAAAACAGCATCAGTGAAGCTGGAACTGGGACATGTGCTTACATGATGTACTTTGGTAAAAAAAAGCAGTTTCATTCTCAAACTGTCTCTGAGACCTAATAATAACTGCACAGGTCTGTGGAATACATAAAACTGCAAGTTGTAACAGTTTCCAGGGGAATAGCATGAAAGCACTACTGAGCCTTCGGTTTGAATCTCTTCACCACCATAAGTAACAACCTTCGCACAACTGGTCAAATTAAGTTGCTCACCATCTCTCACTCTAGCAACTGTTTCTGCTGACATAACATTACTCTTTGAACCAGTGTTCACCTTGAGCTCTGTGGGTTTACCACTGATTAGGATAGTACAAAATACTTAATTCTTTCCCAATAAATCTACTGCATTAACCTTTCACCGACCACTGATACACCATGAAGTAGAGTTGCAGCTTTCTATATGATCAACTTGCTTTTTTGAGTGACCTTTCTTAACTGAATGTGGCTTGCTCGATTTACAAAACTTTTGAAAGTGTTTCCATTTTTTATAATTACTACATTGCGACCAAATGCTAAGCACTTCTCCCTTTTAGATTCATGACTGGCCCCACAATTGCAACACTTAACAATAAGGCTTGACTTTGGTTTTGCTGACTCACCCTTATACTGCACTGACCATGTACATTTTGCTGAGCTAATCTTGTAACTGGCTAGAAAGTTAAGAAGTCTCCCTGGAAAACTTGCAGGGGTTGCAGCTGCCATGTGCATAGGCCTGCTTCTGCATGCCACATGCTGCATGCTATCTACGCTTGCTCTAGAGGCTGAGGAAACTAATCTATCCCTTTGTAAGCATACTTGTGTGCCTTTCTGTGAGTTCATGGATTTGACATATCTCTATGGCTTTCGTCAACATTAAATCACTGTCACAAAGCAAAATCTTTCTTACTGCAGCAAAATTAACACCACACACAAGCTTGCCCTTTATTAACTTGTCTTTCAATTCACCAAATCTGCACATTTTGGCTTTATTTCTCAAGTCAGTAATATAAGTTGCAAAAGTTTTGCTTGGCTTTTGTTCTCTTGTACAAAATAAGTACCTCTCTAATGTAACATTTATCTGGGGGTTGCACATTTCTCTACATTTCCGTTTCAAGCACTCGGGGTCTTCCCTTGATTCAGCAGGTACAACAATATTGTGGCTCCCCCTCTACTGCGTATACTGCTGGTGCATACACAAATGAACGGTCTTTCTCAATGGCTTCTGACCCAACTAAGTTAAGGAAAATTAATTCCCTCGTACATGCATCTCTGTCAGAAAAAGCTGCTTGTATGAAAATGCTGTATTCCTGCTTAAACACTCCCCAATTCTCTACAATATTATGATCAAACACAAGTGGACTAAGTCTGCGAAATGGCTCTGCTGTATCAACACACAATGGTGAAGGTGCTTGAAATCATGTACAAACATACACACCAGAAATATATGCCAGAATGTTATGCCAAAACTATTAATTATTCCCAACAGCACAACAGACTCTCTAAAATAACTGCATTTTGCCAGACAAGTCTCTGTAGCATAAGAATACTTAAAAATGTGATTGGTGAACTACAGTTTTTATTACTGCAACATTTCTCCTTATAAATGAGGTACTGTAAATAAGTTTTCGTTTCTGAAGAAGTTATTGGATAATAAAAGAATGAAAGCGCACTCAATTACTTGGTTCTGCGTCAATTTCTTTGTGTGTGCATGCAAAGTTTTCAAGTTTACTTGTTTTTATCTTCGTTGCTTTGGTTCTTTTTTTCAGCAATACTTTAAAATCACTGTACTTTGCAAAACTACTTCATCAGTGTAAAAATACTTTGAAATGACTGCACGTTGCAAATAAACTTTACACAGCAGAAGCTTGGAGTAAGAAACACTTTGAAATGAATGCACTTTGCAAATAAACTGTACAAAGCACAAACACTTTTCAAAATGGCTGTACTTTGTGAAACAGCTCTGTACAATGTAAGAAACACTTTGAAATGGCGGCACTCAGAATAAACTGTACACAGCACAAGAAACTATTTGAATTGGCTGTACTTTGCAATGTAACTGCACTTTGCACACAGTAAACTCTGAAATAATTTATACTTTGAATGGGCTTGGCCAATGCAAAATGGTAGTTTATGCCCAAAACACAGTCTTCTAAAAAAGAAAAAAAAAACATGCAGTTGTCTTGCTTTTTAAGCTTATTTTGCCCTTTTATTGTAGTCTTTATGTCCTTTTAGACACTTATGCCCAATGTACTTTAAACATGCTCATTATGAAAACCAAAAATAATTCTCTTCTGCTAGTTTTGTCAAATATCGTAACTTTGAACCTTTTGTTTAATTTACAATACATTTTGTGCCTTTCGTTTGATTAATAATGTGTTTTTTGTCTTATTAGTACTCAATTTCATTTCCTTTGCAAAGTAAATAATTTGTTCAAGTTTTGGTTACCTTTAGTTCGTTTCTGAACCTTTCTGATTGTTTGAGCACTGTTATCACCAAACCTGCTCAATATACCTTCACCTTTAACTCAGCACCTTGTGGCTTGAATAAGTTGCACTCTCAATTCTGGTTCTGACACCATGTCGCTCATCTGGTCAGGATAAACCAGACAAGCGATTGTGGGTTCAGTTCAAGCAGCTTTATTACACACAAACATATCAGAAATGAGGCTTTGTAACTTAACCTTAAATAAACTTATAAACAGACTGACTATCACACTCATACATGGGAGATACTCTAGCTGTTCTCTCAAAATGGCACTGCTGCTTGCACATGCTCACTATTTATATGCATGTGCCTACATCTGGAAATGCTTCTTAAAGTTACATACACATGCTCTGTTCTACAGGAGTCAAAGGAGGAATTGGTAGAGAAGGAATAGTGGATGCATGGACTTCCCGACCCGATGTGGTAGGAGCCGAGGAAGTGGCAGACTGGCTCTGCACTGAGAGGATCTTTCTCACTAGGCACTCTATGTTTTCTTCGGTGAGACTTCTGGATAAAAGGGAGGATAAAGCTGATGGAGACTTTGGTCTTTCTAAAAGGAGAGAAGGCACTCTGGATGGAACTGGGTCCACCAAAGGACAGTAGCCTGACCCAGGCAGAATAGGTAACTGATCCGAGGTCTTCGGATCCAACAAATCTTTGCCTGTCAGACCCTTTGGATCTGAAGAAACCGTCAGATCCAAAGACTTAAATTTGGGCTTGGTGGAATCCGAGAACTGGATCCGATAATTTTGTCTCTTCTTTGAATGATCTGAAATACAACCGGATCCAAAGAAGTTCTTTTTACTGATCTTTCCAAGAACTTGAAGAATACTGAAGAAGTGCTCAGAGAAGTAGCAGCTGTCTTTTTAGTTTTCTCTTTGGAAGGTCCAGCTATAACTTCAAAGGAAGAAGGCATAAGTCCCTTTAGAATAATTTGTTTCTGCGATCTACCAATGCCCTTGGGTTGAAAGAGTGGCAGACTGCACAATTCTCCTGGAGGTGGAGCAGTCCCAAACAAAAAATAAATACAAGGTGTGCGAGTCAGACATAAGGAATTTTCTAACTACATTTCTCACATTTTTTTAACCCAGCCAGGCTCTTACTTTTTGTCAGCCATCACCACAAAAGGGAAGAATCAGCACAACCACAACAATTACCAAGGCAGAAATGCCCACAGAAATACAATCTTTAGCACAAGACTTTTTTTTTTTTAAACAGGAGAGAGAAAGGGGTTTTTCTTTTGTAGTCTAAGGAACTGATTCTGCAAGGGTCTCTCGGTGCAGTGACGGTTTTAACACCTCTGCAGTAATGTGGGGGGAAGGGACTCTCAATTCCTCCTGAACTACAGAAAAAAAACACTGAACAAAGACCAGCAGTTTAGTTACTTTTCTGGCTGTAGCTGGATAACTTCTAAGTATAGTGTAAACCAAGGTCTGAGACAAACATAAATGAAGGTGATTAGAGACAGAAAAGAAGCAGTTAGTTTACAGAAGGTAAAGAAAATAACAGTGACCCTCCCAAATCCCACTATATGTCAATGGCATGGGAATTCAAAGTTGCTTCCTTAAGTCTGGCATAAGTCATACAAAGTATTATGGGAAAGAGAAAGAGTTGAGGGAGTACAAGTTTACATGGATACATCAAGCCCCATTGGTGGCCATGTTGTGGAAAACAGGCTAAAATTACAAATAAAACACTTAGAGTGGTTGAGGTGTTAAA
The DNA here is from genome assembly GCF_019279795.1 of Protopterus annectens. Taxonomy (NCBI): domain Eukaryota; kingdom Metazoa; phylum Chordata; order Ceratodontiformes; family Protopteridae; genus Protopterus; species Protopterus annectens. Next base: position 1,708,260,530 of record NC_056743.1, on the reverse strand, counting down.
ACAGGTCAGGAAACAAAGACAGAGTGGAAAAAAAAGTTTTTTTAGTTCTAGGATGGAGTTTCCTTTAATATGGAGGAAGCCTCTTCTGAAATCTGTATCTCCAAACAACATCATATTGGGTGACTTCAACTACCCGAATATAGACTGGGAACATTACTCAAGCCCTAACTTTCTTGCCCAACGGTTCCTGGAGTTCATAAATTCAAATGCCATGGAACAGCTAGTCACTGTTCCCACGAGAGGAGAAAATATACTAGATCTCATTATCACAAACATGGGGACAAAATGCTCCACACCGGAAGTATATCCCTCATTGGTGAGATCTGATCATAAACTAATCTCACTGGAAATCCACATCCCCCCCACCCCAAACAAAAAAGACCACAGTGAAGAACTTCTCTAAAGCAAACTTCACACTACTCAAGACTGGTGTGGTATCCTTCAAGGCCCCTGAGCCAGTGGAAACCACAACCTAAGCTGCGGAAGCCCTTACAAATGCCTTCTATGAACACCTCCAGGACTGCATGGATCAGGCAATCCCAAATAAAACCAAGACTCTTTCCACAAAGGGAAACGTCCAGTCTGGTGGACCCCAGCCATTAACAAACTTTACAATAAGAGGAGAAAGCTATTACATGATAGAACAAAATCCATAAAAGGGAAGTCACCCCTGATCATTATTAGTAAAAAAAATACGAGCACTCATAAAATCAACTAAGGCCAATTTTGAGAGAAAAATTGCCATGGATTCAAAGGACAATCATAAGGCCTTTTTCAGCTATGCTAGGAACCTGGGTGGAAATTCCCAGATATGCTCAGAATTAGTCCAAAATGATACAAAAATCACTGAACCCACAGACATAGGTTCATAGGTTCATAGGTTCATACTAGGCTATCTGCCCGAGGGCATTTACAAGCCTAGCCCATCGTTTTGTGGCTTAGGCCACCCCTTTAGTATGGGGAACTATACCCATTATTTTTCTGTGCCTCTGTCGAGCAGTGACACTGAGGTAATCCCTGGGGTATATCTGCGATCTCCCATCCATTGGTCAAGATTTCTCTTGAACAAGGCCAGCGAGGTGCTCTGCCTCACATGTACCGGGATTTTGTTCCACAGCATAGGGAGTCTTTGGGTGATGAATCTATCCCTCCAGCACGTCCTATTAATAGCCGTGTCAAGGTTTAAGTCTCCGCCCTTGTGGCTCTGATGGATCTAGATTTTTGAGGTGAAGCATATTCATCAAATCTGGGTTTGACATGGCCTTGTATGTTAGGCAAAGGTCACCTCTGAGCAAGCGTGGCGACTGAATAGAGCTGGAGTTCTTTCAGTCGGGCAGCATAGGACAGATTTTGAGACCCTTTATCCTTTTGGTGAGGAACTTTGTGGCCTCTCCAGCTGCTGCAAGTGTCGGGTCAGATACATTCGAATGGGGCATTGTACTCAATCATTGGTCTGATGAGTGATGAGTAAAGGGAGACTATGACCTCCCTTGATCTAGATGAGAATCCCTTCATGATAAGGTGGGCAATGTAGAAGGTCTTCCTAACTACTTTAGCTACATGGGTGTCGAATGACAGACTACTATCAACCTGGGTCCCCAGGTCCCTGATAACTTCTTCTGTGCTCAGTGGATTGCCACCTATTTGGTAGCTAGGGGTAACCTTGTTTTCCCGAAGGGTATGACTATGCATTTTTGGCATTTAACTTTAGGCGTGGCTCTGGCACCAGTTATCCGCTTCTGTGAGACCCTTCTGAAGGATATCTGTGTCAGATGTGTTTTCTACTATGGCCCAGTTTGCAGTCATCTGCAAACTTTGTCAGCCATAACCCTCCTGTGTTTGCTTGTACTTGGAAAAGTAGATGCCAAACAAGAGTGGGCCCAGGACTGAGCCCTGTGGGACACCACTTGTGACAGGCTTTGAGTCTGACATGGCGCCAGCAGCTCTGACCCTGTGGGTTCTGTCACTCAGCCAGTTTGCAACCCATCTTGTGATGTATGGGTTGACATTTAAGCTGATGAGTTTTTCAATGATACCCGAATGGGGTATTGTATCGAAGGCCTTAGCCAGATCGAGGTAGGCTGTATGGACTGCCTTTCCCTCATCAATGGCTTTGGTGACTGTTTCGAAAAAGTCAACCAAGTTTAAAAGGCATGAACTGCCTTTGACAAAGCCAAACTGGGTTGGATCCAAAGTCTGCAAATTCCCTATGTCTTTATTTATGAGGTCCATTATGATCCTCTCCATGGCTTTGCAGATAAGGCTTGTCAAGCTAATGGGCGGTAATTTCCAGGGTCGGTGGAGGCACCGCCTTTGTGAAGTGGTACCACAGTTGCAGTCGCCACTCCTGGGTGCGTATCCAGAGGTAAGACTTTGATTAAACAGCTGTCCTAGCTGTGGGTTTAATTCCTCATTGAGTTCATGGAGCACACAGCCGGGGACACCATCAGGTCCCATGGATGCTGTGTTTTTGCTTTGGAGAGAGCAGTTCTCACTTGGGCACTGGAGTAGTTTGGTGGGCTGCAATCGTTTGGTATTGATATCTCTCCTTTTGGGGGGGGGTGAAGTTTGCACTGAACCTGTCAGCCAGTATGTTGGCAATGTCTGTAGGATCAGTAATCTTCACATCATTTTGAACTAGCTCTGAGCATATCTGGGAGTTTCCTCCCAGGTTTCTAACATAGCTAAAGAAGGCCTTATGATTGTCTTTTGAGTCTTTAGCTATTTTTCTCTCGAAATTTGCTTTGGATGATTTTATGAGAGCTCTTAGTTTTTTACTTATAGTGATCAAGGGTGTCTTACCTTTTAAGGATTTTGCTCTATCTTGTAGTAGCTTCCTCCTTTTGTTGTAGAGTTTGTTTATGGCTGGGGTCCACCAGACTGGATGCTTGCCTTTGGTACAAAGAGTCTTTGTTTTGCTTGGGATTGCCTTATCCATGCAGTCCTGCAGGTGCTGGTAGAAAGCATTTGTAAGTGATTCAGCGGCTTGAGTACTGTTTTCCGCCGGCTCGGGGGCCTTAAAGGAGACCACACTAGTCTTTAGAAGTGTGAAGTCGGCTTTTGAGAAGTTCTTTACTGTGGTCTTTTTTATTTCAGGTGGGGTGGGATGAGGACCTCCAGCGAGATTAGTTTGTGGTCTGATCTCACCAGTGAGGGGTACACCTCCGGTGTTGAACATTGTGCTCCCATGTTCGTGATGATGAGATCAAGTATGTTATCTCCTCTTGTGGGATGGTGACTAGTTGTTCCATGGCATTTGAGTTTATGAATTCCAGGAACTTTTGGGCTAGGGTGTTTGGGCTTGAGTAGTGTTCCCAGTCTATATTAGGGTAATTGAAGTCACCTAGTATGATGGTGTTTGGTGATACATTTATCCCCTCTAGTGTTTTCAGGAAGGCCATGTGAGGTTCCTGAGTTTGTGAGGGTGGCCTGTAACATGCTACAATTTGCAGAGCAGTCTTGCCTATGGTTAATTGCACCTGGATGGTCTCCGATGCATCGTGCGTTGCCACCAGTCTTGAGGTGTGGGTGTCCTTGATGAATATGGATACCCCCTCCTTTCTTGGTATTGTCCAGATTTTGGGGCGGAACGCATGATATGAGGTAAAACCTGATAGCGCCGGGTGCTCTCAGGAGCCTTGAACCAGGTTTCTGTCACAGCACAGACATCGATGTTCTCCATACTGAGAAGGGCCTCGAGTGCGTGCATTTTGAGATTTAGACTTCTGGCATTGAGCAGCATTACCCTTAGTTTTTTTCCTTTTTTGTGTTCTAGGGTGGTATGTTTAGAATTTGAGCCTTGCCTAAAAAAGGCACTATGGGGGTGGCAAGAGCCTTTGCCAATATCCGGAATCCCAGGGGTGACAGGTGCAAGCCGTCCCTTGCGAAGCAGCGTGGCTTGTCCAGCATGTCATCCCAGGCAGACAGACACTGGATCCCCTTTGAATGACACCAGTGTTTAAGCCAATTGTTAAAGCTGATCATCTTATCTCTGTATTGTGGCATCATTCCTGGTGAAGGTAGACAGGTTCAGTGCAGACTTCACCCCCCTCTCCCCCCCTAAAGGAGAGATAACTATCCCAGCGGAGTGTAGCCTCCCAGACATCTCAAATGCGCAGGTGAAAGCTGCTCTCTCTAAAGCTAAAAAAGTACAGTTTTGTACCTACCATAAATGCAGATGTCCGAACTGGATAGCATCTGCAGTCATAACAAATGGGTTGTCCTGTCGTCAGGCAGCCCTTCGGTCGGCCGGATTCCAAAGTCCGGGTCCGGCTTCGGCTGATGTCGCACTTCACCCGATGTCATCTTTGCTGGTCTTCGGGTATAAAGGCATCAGCCGACGCCATTTTCCTCAGTGTTTCTTGCCCCAGATGCCAATTGCCCTCTTGGAAAGCTAAATTTTGGATAAATGCCAATGTTTCCAAAATAGTAGAAGGCAAACACAAAAAATAAACATGTATGTACATATATACAAACAAATACACCATAAGAGACTCCCCCCCCCCCAGCTAGCTATTAGGAGGGGAAATACCCTAGGAGTACCGCAGAGGGGAAGGAGGGAGGGTAATCCTGACTGCAGATGCTATCCAGTTCGGACATCTACATTTATGGTAGGTACAAAACTGTACTATGTCCTTCATGGATGCATCTGCAGTCATAACAAATGGGTAGAATACCATAGCCAAACTAGGGGAGGAGGAATAATAATTATGGTGTAGTCAGGATCCCTTGCAGAACAGCAGTGGCAAACCCTGCTCGGGATCTAGAATATAGAGGTAAATTATAATGCTTGGCAAATGTATGCACGGAGGTCCAAGTAGCCGCCTCAATAATGTCCTTGGTTGCCACTCCTCTTAAGAAAGCTGTGGTAGTGGCTGTAGCCCTTGTAGAATGAGGTCTTATGTTCTGTGGAATTGGTTTTCCATGGTAGGAGTAACAGAATCTTATGCAATTTCCTATCCATTTGGAGATTGTCTGTTTGGAAATTGCTTTTCCTTCCCTTCCTGTTGCATAGGCTACAAAGAGCTGGTCAGTTCTTCTGTTACCTTTGGTTCTGTCCAGGTAGTAGCGTAACTGTCTATGTACATCCAAGGTATGCATTATTCTTTCACCTCTGTTTTGTGGATTGGGAAAGAAGGTAGGTAGGTGGATTGCCTGGTTTAAAGACACTCTGGATACCACCTTAGGCATAAATGTAGGATTAGTTCTCATGGACACCCTATCTTGATGGAAGATTAGGAAGGGTTGCACTGCCATTAAGGCCTGTAGTTCGAAACCCTCCTTGCTGAAGTAATAGCCAGTAGGAAAGCAGTTTTCCATGACAGGTGTTGTAGATCTGCTGTTGCTGCTGGTTCAAAGCGGAGTGTCAACTTTTCTAGTACAAAATTCAAGTCCCATGCTGGTAATGGTGGTTTCCTAGGAGGTTTTACATTCTTGATCCCTCTGAGGAACTGCCTGAGTAGAGGCTGTGAAAAGACAGGAGGATCAAAGCTGTATTCTGCTGAAATAGCTGATGCATGTATCTTGATGGAGGAATAGGACAGGCCTGTATGTAGAAGCTCTGCCAAGTACTCCAGAATGTTAGCAATATCTATGTTCGACACATCTTTTCCTCTTTCAGTACGCCAAATGACGAACCTTTTCCATTTTCCTGCATAGTTCCTTCTTGTTGAAGGTCTGCGGGCTTCAAGGATAATGTCTTTAACCCTTTGTGAAAGGTCTGGGTTAGTCACTGCTATGTGATGTTCCAGGCAGTCAGTTGCAAGGTTTTTAGGTTTGGATGTATGATGTTGTAGTTGTTCTGAGTTAACATCAGAGGCATCAGGGGTATTGACCACATTTTCTCCCGAGACATGCTCCTCAGCAATGGGTACCAGTGTTGTCTTGGCCAGTTTGGAGCTATCAGAATTATCCTTGGACGTTCCTCTTTGATTTTCAGTAGTACCTTGTGTATCAAGGGAAGAGGTGGAAATGCATATGCTGTCAGGCCTTTCCAGCTGAAGGATAGAGAGTCCACCTTCCATGCAAGTGGGTGGAATGTCCTTGTGCAGATTTTTTTGAGCTGGTGATTTTGTGGGGAAGTGAATAGATCTATTTGTGGCATTCCCCATTTCTTTGTGATGGCCTTGAAGATGTCCGGGTGTAGCATCCATTCGTGAGCATCCGAGGTGGTTCTGCTTAAAATGTCTGCTAGGGTGTTCTCTTTTCCCGGTACAAATATTGCCTGTAACTGGATGTTGTAGCTGAGAGCCAGATTCCAAAGGTCCAAAGTCATTCTGCATAGGGGTAAGAATGAGTGCCTCCCTGTTTGTTGATGTACCACATGACTGTGGTGTTGTCTGTCCTTATCATCAAATGGCCTTCTTTGAGGAATGGTCTGAATTTTAGGATTGCCAGTTTTACTGCCAGCATTTCTTTTTGGTTTATGTGCAGGTGCAGTTGGTCCTGAGTCCACAGTCCTTATGCGCATTTGTCCAGCATGTGTGCCCCCATCCTAGGTCTGAGGCATCCGTTGTGATGGTTTGGTTTGCTGGAAAGTTGTGGAAGGGTAAGCCTGGGTTTGACTGGCATGCCCGAGCCCACCATAGGAACTCCTGTTTTAAGCATGGGATTAGTGGTATTTCTGTTTCTAAGCTGTGCCTGTGTTGAGAACATAAATTCTTTAGGTACCACTGTAACTTTCTCATATGCAGTCTGGCATGTGGGACCAAGATTATGCATGATGCCATGAAGCCCAAGGCCTGCAGAACTTTTCTTGCTGTTAGTTTGTTCTGCTTTGTTAATGCCAAGAAGTAAAGAGGGAGTTCTTTTGTTTTCTGCAGTTAGGAATGCCATCTGTTTTACTGTGTCCAATTCCGCGCCCAAGAAAGTTCTTGTCTGGGATGGTATCAGCCTTGACTTTTGTAAATTTACTGTGTATCCCAGGGCTTGTAGCAAGTAAATGACCCTTTGTAAATCTGTTGTCAGCTTGCTTTTGTTGTCCGCTTGTAACAGGCAGTCGTCCAGGTATGGATAAATTTGGATTCCCTGTACTCTGCAGTGAGCGATTACTGATGCCAGGCATTTTGTGAATACTCTGGGCGCAGTAGATAAGCCAAAGGGCAATGCTGAGAATTGATAATGTTCTGATCCTACAAGAAATCTGAGGTATCTTCTGCAATTTGGTCGAATGGGGACATGCAGGTATGCCTCCTTGAGATCTAGAGTTACCAGCCAACACTCCTTGCCCAGCATGGGAAGAAGTTGCTGTAGGGTCAGCATTTTGAATTTTGGGACAATGATGTATGTGTTTAAGATGGACAGGTCGAGAATAGGTCTCCAGTTTTTCTCTTTTCTTGGTACTAGGAAGAGTCTGGAGTAGAATCCTTTGCCCTGTTCTGTTATTGGCACCCTTTCCACAGCTCTCATCTTTATTAATTCCGCTATCTGGTGCAGGGCTTCTATTTTTTGATTTGGGGGCAGGTTTGGCATTCCTCTTTTTACTGGTAAGGTGTGGAAGTGGAACCGGTAGCCTTGGTCTATGGTTTGCAAAATCCACTTGTCTTTTGTAATATAGTGCCAATTTTTCGAGAATAAGGCTAACTTTCAGCCTAATGGTGCTGCTATTTGCTTCCTGGTAGGCGGAGTCAGAGCCAAGTCACTGTGATTGTCCTGTTGTAGTGGCAGTGGTTGTGTCTGTGCCTCGGTTATTGCCTTGCCACTGTCGTCCTCTGTAGGCACCTCCTCTGGATTGATTTCTGCCCCTAGAGCGTCTGTTCCTGCCCCTTTGTGATCTTGTGGAGTCAGGAAAGGACCAATTTTTGGCAGGCCAGTTCCTGCTAAACCTTGGGGGCTGAACCTGTAGAAAATCTTTAACTGTTTGTACAGATTTTGCCTTCTCTTCCATTTTCTTCATTACCTGCTGGGCAGGTTCCCCAAATAGACTGGCCTTATCCATAGGAGCATCCAATAGCTTAGCTTTAACATGATCCGGTAAGACCTGTTCTTTCAACCATGCATGCCTTCTTATCACTGTGCCAGTCATGGCTGATCTAAATGAAGCCTCCAGTGCATCATAGCCACATTTTAAAGAATGGTTACTAACCTGTTGGATGTTATTCACCATTTCTAATACATATTTCTTATCTAAAGATTCATCAGAGGACAGCTTTTTAATTAACTGATCAAGCATAAACTCTTGGTATTGGATCATGTGAAACTGACAGTTTAAAGCTCTAGCTGAGAGAGTAGCAGAGGTGTAGACTTTTTTCCCCCATCTCTCTAAGGACCTGGATTCCCTTTCAGAGGGAATAGGGTTTTTTGCTGTGGTCGAGGCAACTGCCTTAGGCCCCTGGGATATAGTTTCGGGGTCTGCAAGCGGAGCCTTGTATAGGTGGTGATGAGTGTCTGGCACCCTGTAAAATCTATCTGGTTTGGCAGGGGCTGGAGGTAAAGAATCAGGTGCAGTGCAGACATCATTAAATGCATCGTCCACAACAGATAGGACAGGAGGTATAGCTAAGGGCCTATGTTGTGGTAAGTGCAGAAAAGTCCTAAGCCTTTTTCTTGAATCTGAGAAATCTTGTCCCTGCCATTGGAATTGTTCTCTCATGGCATGTAAGGTTTCCCCAAAGGAGAATTCCTCTGGTGGAGAGGCAGCTGGGATGGATTCTTAAGCATCTGAATCTTCATAATTGGAAAAAGGAGCCTCTGGCTGGTCTGTAATGTCTGAGTCATCCGCAGAATCATCAGAGGACACAGGCTCGGGGGGCTCTGCCCTAGGTCTCTTTTCTGGGGGCTGAGAGGCCCTGTCTGGGTGAGATTGGGATCCCCTAATTAAGGATATTAAATCTTCTGCCAGAGTAAGCATTTGTGAACTAGAAGTGGGCCTGAGTGAGGGTGGTTTAACAGGCCCTGATTTAGCTGATTTGGCTGCTTTAGCCCTGGCAAAGGCCTTAATAGACATGGCTGCAGGAGGCCTAGCAGCACCACGTGCTGGGGTAGAGATATCCAAAGGGATGGTGTCTGATAGATCAGAAGGAGCCACAGTTGTAGGCAAAATTTCTGAGGCTGATTCAGGTAAGGTAGCAGGAGCCTCAGTAGTAGTCATGGATTCGGCTGAAGACTGACCAGTTTTCTCGGTTTCGGCCGAAACCGAGACACTCGCGGCTTGCTTAACCGTGGTTTCGGCCGAAACCGCGGACCGCGAGTGTCGGTCCTTTTCTTTGCGTTTAACAATTCGGGTAGTCGGAGGATCCGACGGCATAATGTACGCAAAATCTGAGCCGAAAAACTGTTCAGCAAACTCCGACGCCTAAGCGTTCGTCGGTTGAAGGAAGCACAGGCCGAACAGGCTGCTACGTCGTGGTCTGGGCCTAAGCAAGGCAAACAGTAAGAGTGGAAATCTTTATGAGGTATTTGTTTCCCACAAGTTAAACAGTTATTGACTTTTTCTGACATCGGCTGAGGCAAGAAAGAGTCCCCACGGGTACTTAGCTTTTAGAAGTCTTGAGTAGTATTCGGTAGTAGTAATCTCTGGATCTGACCGACCGGCACTTGCGAACAGCTTCTGCTTCGGGCGCCACGCGGCAAGAAAGACTGAGGAAAATGGCGTCGGCTGATGCCTTTATACCCGAAGACCAGCAAAGATGACGTCGGGTGAAGTGTGACATCAGCCGAAGCCGGACCCGGACTTTGGAATCCGGCCGACCGAAGGGCTGCCTGACGACAGGACAACCCATTTGTTATGACTGCAGATGCATCCATGAAGGACATCACAGCATCAATGGGACCGGATGGTGTCCCCGGCTGTGTGCTACACGAGCTAAATGAGGAATTAAACCCGCACATAAGGCAGCTGTTTAATCTCAGCCTTACCACAGGATACGTGCCCAAGGAGTGGCGTACAGCAACTGTGGTCCCACTCCACAAAGGCGGTGCCTCTACGGACCCTGGTAATTACCGCCCCATAAGCTTAACAAGTCTAGTCTGCAAAGCTATGGAGAGGATCATAATGGAGCTCATAAACAAAGATATAGGGGACTTGCAGACATTGGACCCGACCCAGTTTGGCTTCGTCAAGGGAAGATCATGCCTTTTGAACTTGGTCGACTTCTTCGAAACAGTCACCAAGGCCATTGATGAGGAAAGGCAGTCCATACAGCCTACCTTGACCTTGCAAGGCTTTAGACACAATACCCCACTCGGGTATTGTAGAAAAACTTACCAGCTTAAATGTAAACCCATATGTCACAAGATGGGTTGCAAACTGGCTTAAGGACAGAACCCTCAGGGTTAGAGTTGCTGGCGCTATGTCAGACTCCAAGCCGGTCACAAGTGGTGTCCCACAGGGCTCGGTCCTTGGCCCCCTATTGTTCGGCATCTACTTCTCAGAAGTACAGGCCAACATGGGAGGACTTTGGCTGACAAAGTTTGCAGACGACTGCAAACTGGGCGCCATAGTGTAAAGTGCATCGGACACGGATATCATTCAGAAGGGACTCACGGAAACAGATAGCTGGTGCCAGAGCCATGGCCTGAAGTTATACGCCAAAAAATGTATAGTCATACCCTTCAGGAAAAAACAAGGTAACCCCAAGCTACCATATAGGTGGCAATCCACTAAGCACAGAAGAGGTTATCAGGGACCTGGGGACCCAGGTTGACAGTGGCCTTTCTTTTGACACTCACGTTGCTAAAATGGTTAGAAAGACCTTCTACATTGCCCACCTGATCATGAAGGGATTCACATCCAGATCTAGTGAGGTCATTGTTCCCCTGTACTCTTCACTTATCAGACCAATGATTGAGTACAATGCCCCATTCGGGATGTATCTCACCTGACATCTGCAGCAATTGGAGAGACCCCAAAAGTTCCTCACCAAAAGGATAAAGGGACTCCAAAATCTGTCATATGCTGCCAGATTGAAGAAACTCCAGCTCTATTCAGTCGCATACAGTCTGCTCAGAGGTGACATGTGCCTGACATACAAGGCCATGTCCAACCCGGAATTAATGGACATGCTCCACCTCAAAAAATCCAAATCCACCAAAACCACTAGAGCAAGCGACTTAAACCTTAGCACGGACATAAATAGGACATGCTGGAGGGATAGATTTATCACTCAGAGACTCCCTATGATGTGGAATAAAATCCCGGTCCATGTGAGGCAGAGCACCTCGCTGGCTCTGTTCAAGAGAAATCTTGACCTGTGGATGGGAGATCGTAGGTTTACCCCGGGAATCATCTCTGTGTCACTGCTGGACAGAGGCACAACAAACTAATGGGCACAGTATTTTTTCATATAAGGGGTGGCGTAAGCCATAAAAATTTGGGCTAGGCTTATAAATGCCTTAGGGCAGATAGCCTAGTATAAACCTATGAACCTATGAAATGAGGCAAAATAAAGGCAACTTTCTTCATCAATAGCAGAGGGTCTTTAAGACAGGTTACAATTAACTGGGCCATCACCAACTGGTCTATCGGTGTGAATGAGTGGAAGATGTGTATTTTCCTTAATTATAAGCAATTAATAGCTCAAGCTTAAATCGGGTCTACTTTATTTACGTGAAAGTGTAAAACCGCGAATACATATGGATCAAACCATATGCATTGAAAGTGCAAGCTGGAGAAAACTGTAAAATGGAAATCTCCATTAGGTGGAGATTTCAGTTTACTTCAATGTAGTGCGATCTCTGAGTTGGTATATTAAGTAGCAGGGGGTGCAAGGGGGCTTGCCCCCCGGACCACATCTTTTTTTTTTTTCTGTGTATTTTTTTTCTTTATTAACTTTCGAACGTTTAAGAGTTCGATGCATATGTGTCTATCTTCATGCATTCGAACTTTTGAACATTCGAGTTAATAAAGTAGACCCGCTTAATCAGGTAAAATGCCCTGGTCCGACAAGGACAAGGCAGGAGACAGAGAGAGGGTATCGTGATGCAGGTTGAAATTCCAATCCAGACAAACAGTTACAACAATTACATAACTGTCATTACTTGAGAAGAGTTTCACTGCAATAGCTTTCAGGACAGAATTTTAAGCTTACTCTTTAAGAAGCCAGCTTTAGGGGATAACATCCCTAGTAGCTGTAGATCAGAGGGAAGGTCTCAATCTGGAATGAGATCCACATTAACACACTGTAGTGCTGAGGAAAAAAAGAAGTTGTGCTCACCATAACGTTCCATGTGAGTTGTTTATCTCGCCTTTATTCTCACTGATGGGTTTGGAGCCGATCCTCGGCTCCGACACGGCCTATAGCAAAAGCTCAAAGTTTGCCAGTAGCTCGAGACCAAGCCCCTTATTCCACAATGCACTGCTGGAATTACCTCAGATCTTGTTTGCTGCAAGTATATATACCTTTTTTCTTTTTCTACAAGGAAGCACTTCCAAAAGGGGAAGAAGTAGTATTGAATAACCAGGATGGTACTAGCCTCTAAGTCAACTGTCCGCAAGGAGGGGGAAGCAGGGAGGGACATGAGAATAAAGGCGAGATAAACAACTCACATGGAACGTTATGGTGAGAACATAACTTCTTTATGTGAAGTTGTTAAATCTCGCTGTTTATTCTCACTGATGGGTAGCGTCCCTAGCACCCTCAAGCTTGGGTGGTTCATGGAAGTACGTTTTTCAGTACCGTGGAACCAAAGGAAGACCTGTCCCTGGAAGCCTTATCTACTTTGTAATGCATGATAAAGGTATGAGGCTTAGACCAATTGGCTGCAATACAAATATTGTCAAGGGTCAATTTAGCTTGAAAGGCAGAAGACGTAGAAACGGCTCTGGTAGAATGAGCCTTAGGTCTGTGTCAATGGCATGAATGCATTCGCATAAACAAAGGATATACAATCTGATAACCATTTAGATAGGGTTGTTTTAGCCACTGGATTACATTTTCTGGCCTCTGAAAAGGATACGTAAAGTTGATCTGATTTTCTAATATCCTTAGTTCTATCAAGATAAAATCTGAGCTGTCTGTGTACATGAAGTTTATGCAGCATGTATTCCAATTTGTTAGAGTGGTTGGGAAAAAAGACTGGCAACTCAATGACCCGATTGATATTTGATTCAGAACAGACTTAAGGCTAAAAGGAAGGGTTTGTTCTGAGAGATACTCTATCAGCATGGAAAATCATGTAAGGAGGTCTGATAGATGATGCTTGAAGTTCTGACGCTCTGCGGGCAGAAGTAATGGCCACTAGAAATATAGTCTTCCAGGAGAAATATTTGAGATCACAAGATGATGCTGGTTCGAAGGAGGGAAGAATTATTCGAGACAGCATAAAATTCAAATCCCAAGGAGAATAAGGGATTTTGACAGGAGGTCTCATGTGAAAAACACCTTTAAGAAAAGCCTTGGATAACTTATGGCACATAACATTTAACCCATTGAATCCAAGGTGGAAATTTGATATGGCGGCTAACTGGACTCTAACTGTGGCAGCTGCTGCTCCTTTGCTCCTTCCTTAAAAATCTTTGTCAAAAATTCTAAAATAGATGATAGAGGAGCTCGGAAAGGGTCGATTTTCTGTATATTGGCCCAAATTGAGAACCTGTTCCACTTACTGCAGTATAGTTTCCTGGTGGATGGCTTGTGAGAAGACAAAAAGATTTGTCTTGTACCATCTGCGAGTGAATGAAGCCTGACAATTAGGGGAAGTGGATTAGCCAAGCAATCAGCTTTAGGAACTGCAGTGAAGGATGGAGGTCCCCTGACGGGTGTGTCAGAAGGTCCGGAACTGGGTCCAGGATCCATGGATCCTCCAGCAGATGATGGTGAAGGAAGGGGAACCAAATCTGTCGAGGCCAGTACGGGGCGATGAGGATAACGGTCCTTCCCAGCAATTTTGCTTTCTGTAAAACCCTTGTTATCAATGGAATAGGTGGGAATGCATATGAGAGACCCGGGGGCCAATCGAGTATGAGTGCATCTCTCAGGGAATGTCCTGGAAGTGGTATTAGGGCAAAGTAGCTTCTGCATTTGGTATTAATGTGACTGGCAAAGAGGTTGCAGCAAGGCTGGCCCCATTTGTGGAAAATCAAATCCGCAACTTGTTGGTTGATAGACCACTCGTGAGGCAACAGTATTGCCCTGCTCAGCTTGTCCGCTATCATGTTGGATTTCCCCAGGATGTGCATTGCTAACAGAAACCGCTGGGACGACACAGCCCATTGCCATATCCTGAGGGCTTCTCGACAAAGGGGGTAAGACTTGGTTCCAGATTGCTTGTTCAAGTACCAGACCACTGACATGTCCATCTGAATTGCAATTGTTCCTAGAGGAAGAGAGTCCTGATCATGTTGGATTTCCCCAGGATGTGCATTGCTAACAGAAACCGCTGGGACGACACAGCCCATTGCCATATCCTGAGGGCTTCTCGACAAAGGGGGTAAGACTTGGTTCCGCATTGCTTGTTCAAGTACCAGACCACTGACATGTCCATCTGAATTGCAATTGTTCCTAGAGGAAGAGAGTCCTGAAAGTACTGCAACATCAGAAGTACCGCTCTCAACTCCAGAACATTGATATGCAGATGTAACTCTTGATCCGTCCATGTGCCTTGGGTAGTCTTTCCCTGAAAATGCCCCCCCACACACACACACCCTATCAGGAAAGCGTCCGTGGTCACAGTGGCTACTGGGGGGGGGGGGTGGGGGTCAAAGGGTCTTCCGATTGTGACACGAAGAGACGTCAACCACCACCGAAGGTCTCTCTTGCAAGAATCTGTGATGACAATCATGTGGTGCATCGTTAGCTTTTGGTAAGACCACTGAGCGAAGAGGAGCCATTGAAGGATTTGCATATGCATCCTTACGAGTGGTACAGCCAGGATTGCTGCCGCCATCAAACCTAGCACCTTCAAGACCTCTGCTGCTGTAGCTTTGTTCTTTGACACCAGTGAGTTGACGTGCTGGCGAAGAAGTGAAACTCTTTTGATTGGAAGAGACAGAGTGGTGGTTGAGGTATCTAACTCTGCTCCTATAAAAACGGTATGCTGCGATGGCGATAAGGCAGACATTTCAAAGTTGATTGTAATGCCTAATGGATGGCAGAGTGTCAGAGTACATTGCGTTGCCAGAGTCAATTGATGCCTGGTGGTAGCGGTGAAGAGCCAAGTCTAGGTATGGAAACACCTGGAATCCTAGACGCCTCAGGTGAGCCGTGACCACTGCCATGCATTTGGTGAAGACTCTGGGGGATGTAATGAGACCAAAGGGCAGGACTCGAAAGTGGTAATGATTAGCTCCCAGCTGGAAAAGCAGGTGATCCCTGGAGCATCTGTTCATCTTTATGTGATAGTACACGTTTTTGAGATCTATGGAGCACATCCAATTGCCTTTCCCTAGGAAGGGAAGAATGGACTGAAGCGTGACCATTCGGAACTCCTCTTTCTTTACGAATTGGTCGAGTCTGCTGAGGTACAAGATAAAAGTCTCCAGTCCCCTGTTTTCTTTGGTACCGAAAAGAATCTTGAGTAAGTTCCGAATCCAACTTGGTCTGCTGGGACTGGTTGGAGGACTCTCTTTTTCTAGCAATTTGTGGACCTCTACGACTGCTTGTTCCCTGAGACTGGGTGGAACATCTGGGACTCTGTTTACAGGAGTGGGAGGGGAAGGGAACGGTGTGAAATATCCTCTGAAAATGATACTTTGTACCCATGTATCTGACGTTAAGTTTAGCCAGGCTTCTGGGTACAAAGATAAGCAACCCCCGACTGCCTCCAGAGCCTGACAAGCCGGGCCTCCTTTCAGGAGCACTGGCAGGGCTGACCAGAGAACTGGCCTCTGTCACCTGGTTGCTGCTGACCCCCTCTGCCGCGCGGGTGGCACCTTCCATTATAACCCCCTCCTCTGCCTCTAGAGGGGGTTTTCTCCACGTGTGTCCTGAAAGGGTCCCTGTGCTTTTCGGAACCACATTTTCCCACCCTTACGGCCCTTGGGATAGGGTCGAGTAGGGGTAGAAAAACAGACTCCAACAGCAGATAGGGTCTTGCCTTCCTGCTCACACCTGGTTAAAGTTTCCTTTACTTTAGGCCCAAACAGTGATGAGCCATCCAATGGGGTGTTGATAAAGGAAGACTTAAAGGGCTCCGCAAAGGAACATAGACGCATCCAGGCTCGTCTCCGCAGAGCAATGCCTGAACTAGCAGTTCTACTCAAACCATCAGCTGCATAAGATACGAGACGCATGGACGAGTTCACAGCCGAGTTTAGGGTAGCGAGGTGTGTGCTGACTTTGTTGGCAACCCCTGCAGCTACCGTAACCTGGAGAGAATCTCCTAGCTCTTTCTGGAGATCTCTTTGTAGTCTCGTGAAATGGGTTAAATAATTCGATTGCAGAGAAAAAGTCGCTGAACTAAACATGCGTTTCCCATATCTATCCATGATCCTAGAATCTCTGTTAGGAGGATGGATAGATGCGGATGTTTCAGACACTTCCTTTTTGGTGGCTGCAGCTACCACCATGGTATCAACAAGCACTCCTTTGGTCAAAAAGGCTTTGTCCACTGGGGCAGAGATGAACTTATTCGGCTTCCGAGGGACAGGTTCCATGGTCTCCGGTGACTCCCACGCCTTACGAGAGATCAGCTCCATGAGCTCATCGTAAGGCGGAAACACCCAAGAAGTGGAAGGTTGAGACCCAAAAGACTTCAAGAGCACTGACTTGTCCTCAGTAGAGGTTTTGGACTGCCATTCACCCTCTGACTCAGGATCTTTAATATCTCCGCAAAGGAGATATCCTCAGAGGGGGATCGAGGGGA
The DNA here is from genome assembly GCF_019279795.1 of Protopterus annectens. Lineage (NCBI taxonomy): Eukaryota > Metazoa > Chordata > Ceratodontiformes > Protopteridae > Protopterus > Protopterus annectens. Next base: position 1,708,243,790 of record NC_056743.1, on the reverse strand, counting down.
CCCTTCTGACTCATCCAAGTCAGTGTCGGATGTCAAAGACTCCTGTGGGGAGTTCAAGTGCCTCCTCTTGCAAAGTCTCTTCCTGGGTACCTCCTCAGTGGGGAGATCTGGGGAGGTCTCGGAAGAACAGGGGGCGCCCTGTGGGGCTACTTGAGGCTCAGGGTCTCTACGCTTAGAGGGACCGGTAGACGTAGAAGTGGACACAGGTGCTTGAGGGGAGAAGGAAGCCCGAACAGATGCCGATGATGTCTTAGGAGACAGGACTATCCTCATGGCATCGAAAGCACCATGGCTCCAACGAGAAGGGGTAGACTGATCCGGAGGGACCGTCCGATCCTCCCGCACCAAAACCATGGGCTCCGAGGCAGAGGTAGGAGCAGAGCTCATCCGAGCTGAAGCCCCGAGAGGAAGAGTCGGCACCGACAAATTGGTCTGACTATCCTCCTTGAACCACACAGGAGTGTCGGCTCCTAGCGTCCTCGGTCGGCGCTGAGGATGTCCGAGTAGATGGAACCGATAACACTGGTGTGGGTCTCAGTTCCATAGGTTCGACAACTATCGGTTCGGGCTCCGAGAGTCCAGTATGGCTCAGAGGAGGAGTAGTCAAGTCCCATTCAATGGTCTTCGGCTCCGACGAAAGGGTCGGGCCAACAACAATTTAGCAAGTCCTGGTGCCCGTAGAAGCTTCTGCACTAGCCGATCCATATCCATATCTGAGAGGCCGACCAAAGACTTCGAGGAATGCACCAAAAGTGCTGACTGGAGCAGAGGAAATGAGGGAACCTCAGAGATCGGCTCCAAGACTGGGAGCTGGCTCTGAACCAAAGGGACACACTGTTCCAAAGACTGTGGAACTGATGACCCTGTACCTTCCATTCTTTTTGCATTCTTAGAAACTTAAGAATCTCCAGAAGATTTAGATGATTTTGAGGAAGTGCTAGCACCTTCCTGGCTACCCAATGCTTCAGAGAAAGTATGGTGCAGCAACCCCCTATCAATAAGTTTTCTCCCTCTCTCTAAGAGTACCCTAGAGGAAAAAGAGTGGCAAATACTGCAAGAGTCTTGGAGGTGTTTAGCCCCCAGACAGTAAGCAAACTGGACATGCCCGTCAGTGACGGACATTTTCTGTCCACAATCTGGACATTTCTTAAACCCAGATTTGGGATGAGACTTCTCCCTCTCATCCATGTTCAAAGAGTAATCAAAGTTTGAAACAGGCACACCACATAAATAACTTGCAGAGGTTAAATACAGGGCTAACTAGGCCCACACTAAAAAAGTACTAATAACAAGAAGAAATTTGTTAAATCTAAATAGGGCTAACAAAAGGCCCAATACTCTAAGAAACTAAGCCAACACAGGGCACTACCTACTACAATCTAACCTATGTATAACTACAGTATTTTAATGTGAAACACACACACAGACTAGATAGAGAATTATATATATATATATATATATATATATATATATATATATATATATATATATATATATATAAAAGAAAGAAATTTTTAAACTTGCGATTTAAGCAAAATATGGTCCGAGCTGACTGGATCACTGAGATCTCTTGCCGTGGCAAACTAGATCTGAGGTAATTCCAGCAGTGCATCGTGGGATAAGGGGCTTGATCTCGAGCTACTGGCAAACCTTGAGCTTTTGCTATAAACCGTGTTGGAGCCGAGGATCGGCTCCGAACCCATCAGTGAGAATAAACGGTGAAATTTAACAACTTCACATCTGTAAATATAACCTACATTAAAAAAATATATATTCCATGCCAGCATGTTGGCAACTACTGAAAAATAACAATCAAGTGAGGGAAATGAAAACAGGCCAAATACCTTCTACAGCCTGGAACAAGTGAAGTACAACCAATGTTACAGGTCCTCCATAAACAATAGGAGCATATGGAAGGAGAGTTATAGATTTGGCAATAAACTTTGGGCTACAAAAAACTGAATGGGCTTCATGCAACACTGCCAAACCTGGTAGACTAGTTTGAAAGCTGTGGATCTCATCTCTTATTAGGAAAAATGAGAACGTGGAAATCTTTTCAAACAAAGACAGTAGAATTATTAAACCATAAATGAAAAAAGTAACTCTGCAGTGTAACACAAAATTTATTCTTGATCCTCAACCTAGTAAAGAAAAGCCACAAGACCATTAAAGGTTTAGAGGACTCCCTGGGAAAAAATGTATACAGTGGAATATTCAGCTAAATTGGACAGAATGCTTAAACAGCTGCAACAACAATGTACGAAAATAACTGCAACAACCAGATCCAAACCAATTTTGGGAACGCGCAGAAAAAAACGCACAAATTTATAAAATAAAAATATTTATTCTGTAATAACGAATTCTAGCGCCTCGGTGTCACCACCTTCATGGAATATCAATTTATTTCTAAAACGCACTTTTATATCCTTCAACTTCTTAAACACCAATTAATTAATTATATAATTAAATACATCAATTACTTAAAGTAAACATTTCCAGTTTAACTCATTATTTAGTCCCTTAGGGACCATTGTATTATATTTCAAAATATAAATGCATTCTTTATATAATAGTTTTTGTTTCTTCACTTCCTCATTTTCCCACATACAATCAATTTGTTCTAAAATAGTACCTTTTAAAAGGTTAACATTGCCTTGATGGCAATGTTTAAAATGCAAGGAAATCATTTTGTCTTCCCTCTGATGTTTAACATCTCTCAAATGTTCCATAAATCTAGTGTGAAACCTCCGTTTCGCCTACATAAAACAACTTACATGGGCAAAACAAAGTGTATACAACACCTTTACTTTCACATGAGTACGTACCTCTAACATCAAATTTACAATCATTAATATATTCTTCCTTCTCCACAATATGAGTGCAAATTTTGCACCTTCCGCATTTCACTGTACCAATATTATTCAGTGGTCTAGCGGGATTAAATGTTGGCATACTAAAATTTCCATGAACCAACATATTTCTTAAACTTTTCCCTTTAGTAAACGCGAAAAAAGGTTGATTGGGTAAAATAATAAACATTTATCTTGCATTAAAAATTTCCAGCTATGCTTAATTAATATAACTAATTCATCACTTCTAACATTATATGTAGAAACAAAATACACCAGATCAATTTTACCATTTTTTTGGATATTGTAAACACATTCTCCTGTATAGCCCCTTCGTTTCTCACCTTTAATACTTATATCTCCCATAACTTTATCAACTGCCAAGCCTACATTCACTGGATCATATCCCCTTCATATAAACATGTTAGTAGTTGTTTTTATTTCCCGTTGTAAATCGTCCTTATCTGAACAAATTCTGGACAACCTCAAAATTTCCCCATACAGGAGAGCTTTAATAACATGTGGAGCGTGGCAGCTGGAAGCATGCAAATACTGTGTACCATCCATAAACTTCCTATGTATTCTGCTCACCACTTCTCCAGTTGTTTTACCTTCCAGAATCATATCTAAATACACTACTTTATTACCATGTTGTAAATCCATCAAAACTTAATTTATATGGGTTTTTATATAACTGTGATATAAAATCTTCAATTTCATTGAAACCACCTTCACAAATAAAAATTAAATCATCAATAAACCTATAATATGATTTTACATACCTTTTCACAAACTGTTGTTGATATAAAAAAGTGTCTTCAAAAAATGCCATAAAAATAGTGGCATACATGGGAGCAAATGCTGCTCCCATTGCAGTGCCTTGTTTTTGCCTATAACTGTTTATTAAAACAAAAAAAGTTGTTTTTTAAACAAAATTCTACTAATTCAGTAACAAAATGGGACAAAGGACTATCTCCCAAAACATGAATGATAGCTTTTAGGCCATCTATTTGTTTGATTGACGTATACAAACTTTTAACATTGATTACTAGCCAATAGTTAGTCTTTCCATTTAACTGTAGAATTTTTTTCCAAAAAATCAAAACTATCTTGAATATATGCTAAAGCCTTTTGTGCATGAGGTAGTAACAACTTATGTAAAATCAAATCCATATTCTATAAAAAAATATTTGCAAACCGAGATAATGGGCCTACCAGGAGGGTTATACATATCCTTATGTATTTTTGGTAAACAAAAAAATATAGCCATTTCACACTGCTTATTAGAAAGTTTATCTTTAAAATCATTCTCTAAAATATCCTAACCTAATGCCCTTGTTTATCAATTTATCATATTCTTTTAAAGATGACTCATACTTTTCTATATTGCTTATTTCATAAACATCACTATTGTTAAGGTGTTCCATACACATATTTAAATATTGAACTGTGTTCATTATTACAGGTTTTATTGCCCTTGTCCACTGGTTTTATTATTAAATTGGCATTCATTTGTAATTCCTTTAAAGAACGCCATTCTTTACATGTTAAATTATACTTGATAGTAGACTTATTTTTCATGACTTCCTTACATATATTTTCCCCTTCAAAATTAATCATTGAACTAAAATGTGCTATCTGTTCATTCTCAAATGGTGGAATAAATTTCTTCTTTACTGTAACTTCAGAGGTATCAATATTACAATAAGCATTTGCGTATTCAAACATTTCTTCACAACATGAATGGAAACTTTCATCTGACTCTTCATGTATTATATCTCCAACATTTCTATGAACATCTTCAGAAAAAAAAAATTACTATTTTAGAACAAATTGATTGTATGTGAGAAAATGAGGAAGTGATGAAACAAAAACTATTATATAAAGAATGCATTTAAATTTTGAAATATAATACAATGGTCCCTAAGGGACTAAATAATGAGTTAAACTGGAAATGTTTACTTTAAGTAATTGATGTATTTAATTACATAATTAATTAATTGGTGTTTAAGAAGTTGAAGGATATAAAAGTGTGTTTTAGAAATGAATTGAGATTCCATGAAGGTGGTGACACCGAGGTGCTAGAATTACTTATTACAGAATAAATATTTTTATTTTATAAATTTGTGTGTTTTTTTCTGTGCGTTCCTGAAATTGGTTTGGATCTGGTTGTTGCAGAATGCTTAAACAAGCCTTCTTAGACATGAACGGACTCCAAGCAGAATAATACTCAGGGCCCACCAAATATTGGCTCTCATACTAACATATAACCAAACACCAAACTCCTTTACAGGAACAGCACCAACTGGTAAAATTCAAAAAGCAGGATATCCAGGTGCCAAACCAAAGTGCAGAAACAAAAACTTTTATTTTCAGCTTCACCAGTAAAAGCGTTAAAAACATACAGTAAATCCAAATATCCCGTCAAGCGCTTTCACCCGGGCCCTCCCAGGCTTTATCAAGACATTTAATTCATTACTAGGCAGCTTCTTTTATATTATTTCTGCCCTACTTAATTACTTGATTGATAATCAATTAGTTATAAATTACACTGCATTTAAAGCAAAAGGATCCTTTTTTATACTAATACAAACTGATAGTGTTAATTCTTGTTGTATTTTTTATATATCATAACTCATCTGTAGTTCATATTAATATTAAATGCATGTCTAAAATTAAACATTAAATAATTATATAATAATTGTCTTTAAAAAATACATATTAAAAACCATACGTTTTAAAAACCATATTAAACAGTATTAAACAGTATGTATACAACGCCTTATGGCAAAAGCAAATTCGATTGTTTTTAAGCCTCATAGTCATTTCATTAACAAATTTGCAAATCAATCAGCATATGCAGAACAAAGAATATACAGATACTTCATATTTTAATAACTATAGTACCCCATCCCTTTTGCATATATGGTATGCCTTGTTGTATGTCTGCAAATTAGTTATGCTGCGAACCGCTTTTGACAACAAATATATGTATAAAATGTTTACAAAATGTATGTATGTCTGCACAAAGAACATGGAAGAAGTATGTATGTGACTATACCTTCTTCATTCTTTCTATCCTACTTATGAAAGTGGACATATTCATTTGCCACACTTCGTCGCTGTACTGCATCCGGCTGTGGTTGCTAACATCTTGGTCAACCCTCTATTAACTGCCTCTAATATGGCCAGGGACCCAAACTGTGTGTTTTTTCTTTGCTATTAACCATTTTTTAATATTGTAAAAATGGTTTTGTAATATATTAAATTTTTATTGTATTATAGCTTAGCTCTTCTAATTTTTAACAAGCTACCAATACTAATAGCTCCATTTAGACCTGGAGTTTTGGCCGCATCTAATCTTATCTGCCAAAGCAGTTCTTTGAACTCTAATGATGTTTCCCAGTACAGCGACGAAGTGTGGCAAATGAATATGTCCACTTTCATAAGTAGGATAGAAAGAATGAAGAAGGTATAGTCACATACATACTTCTTCCATGTTCTTTGTGCAGACATACATACATTTTGTAAACATTTTATACATATATTTGTTGTCAAAAGCGGTTCGCAGCATAACTAATTTGCAGACATACAACAAGGCATACCATATATGCAAAAGGGATGGGGTACTATAGTTATTAAAATATGAAGTATCTGTATATTCTTTGTTCTGCATATGCTGATTGATTTGCAAATTTGTTAATGAAATGACTATGAGGCTTAAAACAATCGAATTTGCTTTTGCCATAAGGCGTTGTATACATACTGTTTAATACTGTTTAATATGGTTTTTAAAATGTATGGTTTTAATATGTATTTTTAAAGACAATTATTATATAATTATTTAATGTTTAATTTTAGACATGCATTTAATATTAATATGAACTACAGATGAGTTATGATATATAAAAAATACAACAAGAATTAACACTATCAGTTTGTATTAGTATAAAAAAGGATCCTTTTGCTTTAAATGCAGTGTAATTTATAACTAATTGATTATCAATCAAGTAATTAAGTAGGGCAGAAATAATATAAAAGAAGCTGCCTAGTAATGAATTAAATGTCTTGATAAAGCCTGGGAGGGCCCGGGTGAAAGCGCTTGACGGGATATTTGGATTTACTGTATGTTTTTAACGCTTTTACTGGTGAAGCTGAAAATAAAAGTTTTTGTTTCTGCACTTTGGTTTGGCACCTGGATCTCATACTAACATGCAAAAGTGACTAAACACACCTACCTGTACCTGTGAAAACTGACATAGGATGCAAAGACAGATGCTTGGTAAATAAAATCAGTGTGTTAGTGGCAAGGCATAAGAAAAAAACTGGCAAAACTCGTTATGGAGGCCAAAGATTGTAACAGGATAGCCAAAAAACACCTGAAATGGTGACCTAGTCAGGTGCAACAGCAGCTCCCACTTGAACATTTAAAAAGTGCAGAAAAATCCTTGAATAAAAAGATTAATTACTATATGATAGATTTTCTAAGGCAAAATTCAACTACACTTAAAAAAGCCAAACTAAAGAACAGGCCATTAAGAGGGGACAAAATAGGTAGGTAGTGAAGAATATGCACCTATTAGAACCAAAAATAACACTGAGACACGTACCCAAATTGAACGGAAACATGGCATCAAATGAGCTACACCACTCAACTCTGGAAAGGTCAGGGCATAGAACATGCACCGTCACAGACACAAATTCATCAAAGACATAAATTGTACTTCAAAGGCAAGCACTGCAAGCAAAAGTGTGAGTATCTGTGAAAATCTACTCAATACTTTCTAAGGTTATCCTTTTAAAAGATAAAATAACTACAAAAAAGCTATATCCCAAAAACAGAAAAGAAACAAGATGTCACACTGAATTGGTCCAATACCCATACCACCGCATTTCTCTTACCAAAGCAGGATGAAGAAGAGCTGGATATCAAATAATGGTCCATTTAAAACGTATAGCTGTATAGATGTTTGAATGATCCCTGCTGCAGTAGTCTTAGCTATATGGGTTATATCTGCCAAGGATATAACAGCTGGCCAGCTTCCAAAGCTTCAGAGCACCTTCTACTCACCCAAAACCATCAATCTGCTCGAGCTGCATTGACTAAAAAGAAAGGCGGGGCATCAATCCCTTTAAAATTTTCATGCCCAAGACAGAAGGGGAGGAGGTGTCCTAAAAGGACAATGCTAGATACGTAAAAAAATAAGTATTCACACCCACACACTCTGGTATATACAACACACTAAAAAACAAGGGGGGAGCAACTACTGCAGCAGTGATTATTAAAATATCTGCTATTATGGTAAGTTACTTACACAACTGTACTATGTTCATCATATTCATCACTGCTGCAGTAGCCTTAGCTATACAGGTAAATTAACCTAGAGTACTATTATTTGGGAGGTGAAAGGAGAAAGGTTCAGGAGCCTCAGGAGAATGATCCTAGCAAACCCTGATACAGGTCAAGACAAGGAATCAAGCTTGTAATGCACTGTAAATATATGTATAGAGGACCAAGTTGCTGCTTCTACAGTCCAACCCTAGTAGACTGGGCCTTGACTATGCTTAAAACAGTTTTGTTGTGGTGAGTACAACAAAACGTTAATAGCCTGAGACAACTATTTTGGAAATAGTCTATTTTGACGCAGGTTGCCCCTTCTTACCATCACAAAAAACAAACAACTGATCTGAAAATTTAGTTCTCATAGGTTCACAGATTTACACCAGGCTAACTGCCACCAGGGTCTTTACAAGCCTAGCTATGCAATCCAACCCAGTTTTGTCCCAGAGTTCCTTGGACGTTTATATGGTGGAATAGGTTAATAAAAAGATAGCTGGGGTTAAGTCAGTTGGGGATTAATTTACTTACTGTCGACCTCTGTCCATCAGAGATACGAGGACCAGACTGGGAGTTAATTTGTAATTTCTCATCCAACGATCAAGGTTTTTTTTTTTTATTTTTTTTTTTTTTTTTAACAGTGTCAGGGATGAACTCTGCTTCTCATAGACAGGAAGCGTATTTCATAGTGTGGGGATCCTTTGACAGAAAGTCTCTCCAACATGTACTATTTATGTAGCAGGCAAAGTTCAGGTCCTTGGATCTAGTGTTTCAAGTACTGTTTCTTTTGCGGATGCACAACAGATTCCTCAGAGCTGGATCTCAGGATGCTTTATATGCTAGGCATAGACTGCCTCTCTGTAACCTGTAGGAGACCGAGTACAGAGATGGAGCCTTAAGGCAAATCTGTGTAGGACAGGGTATTCATACTCTATCATCTGTTGAGGAATTTTTGAGGGTGTTCCAACTGTTGCAAGTACCTGGTTAGATACATGCCAAAGGGGGCGTTGCACTCAATAATGGATCTGACAAGAGCAGAGTACAGTGATACTATAACATCCTTGATCAGAATGCCATATCCTTGCTTAAGAGTTAGGCGACAGAATGATTTTCTTCCTATCTTGGCTACATGTTGGTTGAAGGCCAAATTATTGTCTACATACGTTCCCAGATCCCAAACTATTGAGACAACACTTAGGGATGTTTTATAGATGATGGGTGGATGATTTCCCAAAGGGCACCATAATGCATTTCTTTGGGCAGAGTTTCAATACTGACACCCCCCCCCCCCCCAAAAGCTCAAATGCAGTGGTGTGAGATTTGAGAACACAGGTTGATAGCAATCTACACTTTGATCACCATGTATCCACAGTGGTAAGGAAAGCCTTCTACATTGCGCATCTCATACATACAGCCATCGCATTCAAGACTAAGGACGTTTTAACTCCTCTGTACTCGACCCTCATCAGACCACGAAGAGAGTACAACACTCCCTTTTGCATGCACCTCACCAGACACCTGCAGCAGCTGGAGAGACCAGAGGTTTCTCACCAAGAAAATTCAGGGCCTCAAAACATGACCTACATGGAAAGACTGAAAAGTCCCATCACTGTACTCTGTATCCTACAGGCCTGCTGAGAGACCACTTGTGCCTGACCTACAGGACAGTCTCTGATCCAACCCTAATGCTGCATATCTACAAATCAAACGGGACAAGAGTCATTTGCTCCAGGGATCTCAACCTAGTCTGTGGCATTAACATAACATGCTGGAGAGACAGATACATCTCCCAGACAGACTGCCAATCCTCTGGAATAAACTCCCATTTAACATGAAGCAGAGCTCCTCAATGATTCTATTCAAGCACAACCTAGACAACTGGATGGGAGACCGTAAATTCACCAGGGGGTGGCACCTATGTCCCTCATGAACAGGGGCAGTCAGTGCTGAGCATAGACTCACTCTACGAATAATGACTATCTAACCAAGGTCAATTAAGGGACACAGGTATAACATGGCTAGGCTTGTAAAGGCCCTACAGCCAATAGCCTAGTAACCTCCTATGAACTTGGAACAATTGCTACAAGTGCGCACACTATAATGCATTGCACATCTCTGTACAAACACAACTGCAAAGTCCATAGTCTAAACCAAACACCTCAAGTCATGCCAGCACACCATTCCAATGCACCAGTATCCATGCTAATTAATTATGACAGCACACACAACATTGACAGCACCCACACATGTACAAGAAGTAACGACACACACACACTCCACACATGCTGTATATAACTTTGATGCACTACACTCATGGCTAAATATACACATACCCATTCTGCAGCATACACTGCATTCCCACAGCCCTTTCTCACATACACAGCCACAAACACTACATCATAAAGGTGAAAAGATATGAAAACTAGAAATTGAAATATTATTTGTATGATATGGGCATTTTACAGCATACCAGCATGACATTTTCAAATAAGTGATCAACTAGACATAATGAATGTAAGTTAAAACCCATTTTTTCATTACATCTGTTATTTACCCAACATACCCACAGGGAGTCAGACATACACACACTGTGCCAGGTAACCACAGGCCTTTGCCCACCTCTCCAGAAACGCAATGCTTCAACTATTAAACGGGCCACAGTTGTGTCAGGCCTGCTGCACTAACATCACAATTTCCTCTACCACAGAAGGAGTCAGTCTCTGCTCTATCATTGTCTACCATCCAAAGTAAAAACACACACAGGCATACATACACAAACATACATTGTACTGGTGAACCATGGAATTTCCTCTATCTCCAAAACACAATGATGCAACAGTTATGCGGGGTCACCACTGCTGAGGATCTCAGCTTACAGCATACCACAGTTGCTGCAGCAAGCGGACCGCACTGATGCCAGAAGCTTTCATAACAAGTAATGTGTTAGCCCTGCTCTTCTCCAGACTATGTTTTACCACACACACTCACACAATGTTCAGGTGAACCATGGTGCTTTGCCTATCTCTTCACAAAGCAATGGTGCAATAGCTCTGGGGGACTATATTTCTTATGGATATCAGCTCAGGGCATCCAAAAGTTACTGTAGCAAGCCAACTGTACTGACAAACGAAGCTTGCCCAACATGGCAAGTGTCAGACCAGCTCTGCTCCATTGTTCAGAGTTGCATCATCCACAATAAATGAACACACATGCAGAGACACACACACACAATGTACTAGTGAACCATGATACTTTTCCACCTACCCACAAAACAATGAAACAACTGCTTTACCTTAATACAACTGGTGATGATCTCAGCTCAGGAAAGTCTACTGTCAATTCAACAAGCACACTGCACTCACATCAGAATATCCAACACATTGTAGGTAGCATGTGTACCATACAGCTCTGCGTCACAATTTCCTATTATATGGTCCCACAAAATGCACATGTACACACACTCAATATACTACGGAACTATCAGTTTTAATCAAATTCTCTATAAATTTCTACAACAGCTACAGGGACACAACCTGCTGATGACTTCCAATCACGATAGCCCACCACTGTGGCAGCAAGCACATTGTGGTGTCACCATACTGTAACCCCACCAGGGCTGGCGTCAGCTCAGCTCTGCACAATTGCTCTTTGAAACACCTTACAAAGTAACACACACACACACACCTTCATGTGAACATAAACCTAACAGATTCCTTGCGGCGGATATCTACCCAAGATCCACAGTACATGTTACAACAAGATTATTGAAACTGGATCATAGTGACCTACGACACCATCACCATTCAGGTGTCAGCTCACCTTTCTTCTTCTATTCTCCATTACACCGTTTACCGACATTATTCCACTCAACATATTTATGTGTGCTTACACACACACATACACCATTCACAGCCTGTATTTCTAGTTGCTGTCTGAGCAGCACACATGTTCACCACCACAGCAGTCTCCCACACACATCTGACCAAAATACTTTGAAATTCATTATTGCACGGTTAATTAATTGACAAAGCTCATGAAGTTACAATAAAAGCAAACACACCAGGGATAGATATGATGTCCATATTCAACCATCAAGCTACATTTTTACCACCACAATAAAAAGCAGGGGCATCTGGCAGAAGCTTATCGGTGTATGAATGCTATGAACTACGAAAATGGTTTAACAAAAACAATAAATAAACTTTATCACGTGGTTCACAAAACATACTGCATATCTACTCACTCAAACTGCAGTTACTTGCAATGAAATTGTGACAGATACAGTCCAACACATCATCAGTCCCCATTGTGCTATATGTACTACATACAAACTAATATTATACTACTTTTGAGACAACTGGACAGTATATCATATTAAATAAGTGAATTTACTGCATCAGAGTTTATATTTAATTTTCTTCTTTTCTGACTCCTATGGAGCTATTGCCTTTCATTGTACACTGGGGGACAGTCCTGACTTCTGGGATGGACCTAAATCATTCTCCACCTGTTGTCTGAGAAGAGGCATAAAATTCCAATTCACTTTCATACTCATGGCTTTAAACACCTTTCTCATTTCTCCTCTACACCAGAGTCAAATAACTAATCCAAGACAAGAAAGGAGATTCTGTCGATAGGGATGACTGCAATTAGGGATATAGAAAATAGGCAAGAGGGGGATGTAATTTATTGGACAAGACTGGCAAATGAACCAATGTATTGGGAGCAAATAACTATAGAAGGAAAGATAACAGAATGGGAAGAGGAAAAATTTTATTTGAACTGCAGGTTAGAGATTGCCTTCCCTATCAAGGATTGATATCAGAGTACAGGCAAAAAGAAAGAAATAAGGAGGTCCTAAACGAAAGACCAGTACTGGTAGCTTTTTTTAGCAGAAGCTGCAACTAAAAAAACAATGGGAGGATATATGCATGTCTCCCAAATATGCAACAAAATCTAGAAGATTTAGGATTTTTGCTTAGAAATGTTTACATAGACATTTTTGGATCTACTTTCTAAGCTCAAACTTTCAAAACTTCGAACTTCATATAGCCGAGACCATAACATCTAAGTCTTGAAAGTTCTAAACTTCAATTACATTTTTTTATGTTTAAGCAGGGGGGGGGGGGCAAGCCCCCCTGCACCCCCCACAGCCCCTCCTTATTAAATATACCTTCTCTGAGATCGTACTACAGTGAAGAGAATAGTACATTTCCCATTCCACTCTGTACTCCGATTTCCATTTAAACTGTTCAAAGACTCAGACCTTTAATTTTCTGTTCTTGACTACCTGAAATTTGAAGGTTTGAAACTTTGAGCTTCCAAAGTAGACCCGATATTTTTAGATCCCAAGTAGACTCCAGGGAATTTTTCCGCAGGTAGACAGCAAATGTTGGCGGTATGACAGGGAAGAAAGAGGTACTGGGAACATATTTTCTGGGAGGGTGGTGGGTTGCCCAACTTTAAAGATGCCCTGCAGACTACTCTATCAGAGATACTAAGTGAGCAAATTGGTGCAATATGGAAATGGATCTACTAGACTCCATCAAGGTACTCCCTAACATCCTGATCCTTTGTGACTTCAACTAGCCCACCATACACTGGGTGAACAATTCTTGCACTAACACACTGTCTCAACGATTCCTCAACTTCATCAATTCTAACCCACTAAACCAGTTTGTCTCATCCCCCACAAGGGAGATGAGATTCTGGACTTGGTTCTCACCAACATGGTTGACCGCTACACCACTCCCATAGTATGTCCTTCCCTGGTTAGATCATATCATTAGACTGTATCAAAGTTTCTATCCCACCCAACCCCCCCCCCCAGTCGAAATCAAGCTAAAAAACCTCTCAAAAGCTGGCTACAACCTCCTAAGGGAGGGTATCTGTAGCTTCACACCACCGCCCCCTCCAGACAATGCAGACAACTATGCTGAACAGTACACCAATGGAATTTACAAGCACCTGTACAAATGCATGGATTCAGCCCTACCCAATAAAACTAAAACCTGCTCCTCAAGGAAACACAAACCTGTTTGGTGGATATCTTCTATCAGAAGGCTATACAACAAAAGGAAGAAACTGTTGTCCAAGGGCAAAAGGGAACAAATTCCAAATTGGAAAAACTCCCTCCTTAGCCTCAACATGCAAATTAGATCACTAGTGAAACCCTTCAAGGCCAATTGTGAATTGAAACTATCCTCCATAAAAAAGGGAAACCATAAAGCCTTCTTCAGTTACGTCAGGAACCTCCGTGGCAAAGCCCAGGTTTGCTCCAAATTAGTACTTAACAGCATCACTTACACTGATCCTGTTGACTTAGCCAACCTGCTATCAGATAGGTTCAGTGCAAACTTCACTCCCCTGCCCCCCACAAAGGCTCTTTTGACATCCCAGATACTTGTCCCACACCTCACATCGCTGTAGATCAAGTGTCACAGGCCCTATCCAAGGCAAAGAAAGTACAGTTTTGTACCTACCATAAATGTAGATGTCCGAACTGGATAGCATCTGCAGTCATAACAAGTGGGTTGTCCTGTCGTCAGGCAGCCCTGCAGTCGGCCGGATTCCAAAGTCCGGGTCCGGCTTCGGCTGATGTCGCACTCCACCCGACGTCATCTCTGTTGGTCTTCGGGTATAAAAGCATCAGCCAACGCCATTTTCCTCAGTGTTTCTTGCCCCAGATGCCAGTAGCCCTCTTGCATGCTAAAAATTTGGATAGATGCCAATGTTTCCAAATAGATAGAGGTAAACACAACAATAAGCATATATGTACATATATACAAACAAATACACCATAAAGACTCCCCAACAGCTAGCTATTAGGAGGGTAAACACCCTAGGAGTACCACAGAGGGGAAGGAGGGAGGGTAATCCTGACTGCAGATGCTATCCAGTTCGGACATCTACATTTATGGTAGGTACAAAACTGTACTATGTCCTTCATGGATGCATCTGCAGTCATAACAATGGGTAGAACACCATAGCCAACAAGGGAGGAGGACAAAAGTAGATTATGGTGTGTTTAGGATCCCTTGCAGTACAGCAGTGGCAAACCCTGCTCGGGATCTGGAATATAGAGGCAAATTATAATGCTTGGCAAATGTATGCACGGAGGTCCAAGTAGCCGCCTCAATAATGTCTTTGGTTGCCACTCCTCGTAAGAAGGCTGTGGTAGTGGCTGTTGCCCTTGTAGAATGAGGTCTTATGTTCTGTGGAATTGGTTTTCCATGGAAGGAGTAACAGTATCGTATGCAGTTTCCTATCCATTTGGAGATTGTCTGTTTGGAAATAGCTTTTCCTTCCCTTCCTGTTGCATAGGCTACAAAACGTTGGTCAGTCTTTCTGCTGTTTTTTGTTCTGTCCAAGTAGTAGCGTAGCTGTCTATGTACATCCAAGGTATGCAGTATTCTTTCCCCTCTGTTTTGTGGGTTGGGAAAGAAGGTAGGTAGGTGGATTGCCTGGTTCAAAGACACTCTGGATACCACCTTGGGCATAAATGTAGGATTAGTCCTCATGGACACTATCTTGGTGGAAGATTAGGAAGGGTTGCACTGCCATTAAGGCCTGTAGTTCTGAAACCCTCCTTGCTGAAGTTATTGCCAGTAGGAAAGCAGTTTTCCATGACAGGTGTTGTAGGTCTGCTGTTGCTGCTGGTTCAAAGGGTGATAGTGTCAACTTTTCTAGCACAAAGTTTAAATCCCAAGCTGGTAATGGTGGTTTCCTTGGAGGTTTTACATTCTTGATTCCTCTGAGGAACTGCCTGAGCAAAGGGTGCGAAAAACAGGTGGATCAAAGCTGTATTCTGCTGAAATAGCTGATGCATGTATCTTGATGGAGGAGTAGGACAGGCCTGAATGAAGAAGTTCGGCCAGATACTCCAGAATGTTAGGCATATCTATGTTTGACACATCTTTTCCTCTTTCCGTACTCCAAATGACAAACCTTTTCCATTTTCCAGCATAGTTCCTTCTTGTTGAAGGTCTGCGTGCTTCAAGAAT
Organism: Protopterus annectens; assembly: GCF_019279795.1. Lineage (NCBI taxonomy): Eukaryota > Metazoa > Chordata > Ceratodontiformes > Protopteridae > Protopterus > Protopterus annectens. The sequence continues at coordinate 1,708,227,600 of NC_056743.1, read as the reverse complement.
AATGTCTTTAACTCTTTGGGAAAGGTCTGGATTAGCTGCTGTTATGTGATGTTCCATGCAGTCAGTTGCAGCGTTTTTAGGTTTGGATGTATGATGCTGTAGTTGTTCTGAGTTAACATCAAAGGCATCAGAGGTATTGGCCACATTTTGTTCCGAGACATGCTCTTCAGTAGTGGGTACCAGTGCTGTCTTGGCCAGTTTGGAGCTATCAGGATTATCCTTGGACGTTCTTCCTTGATTTTTAGTAGTACCTTGTGTATCAAAGGAAGAGGTGGGAATGCATATGCTGTTAGGCCTTTCCAGTTGAAGGAGAGTGAGTCCACTTTCCATGCTAGTGGGTGGAATGTCCTTGTGCAGAATTTTTTGAGCTGGTGATTGAGAGGTGATGCGAATAGGTCTATCTGTGGCATTCCCCATTTCTTTGAGATGGTCTTGAAGATGTCCAGGTGCAGTTTCCATTCGTGGGCATCCGAAGTGGTTCTGCTTAATATGTCTGCTAGAGTATTGTCTTTCCCCGGTACAAATATTGCCTGTAACTGAATGTTGTAGCTGAGTGCCAGGGTCCACAGCTCCAAGGTCATTCTGCATAGGGGGTATGAATGAGTGCCTCCCTGTTTGTTGATGTACCACATGACTGTGGTGTTGTCTGTCCTTATCAACTGGCCCTCTTTGAGAAATGGTTTGAACTTTTGGATTGCCAGTTTTACTGCCAGCATTTCTTTTAGATTGATGTGCAGGCGAAGTTGATCCTGTGTCCACAATCCTTGCACGCATTTGTCCAGCATGTGGGCCCCCCATCCTAGGTCTGAAGCGTCTGTTGTGATGGTCTGGCTTGGTTGACATCTGCGAAAGGGTAGGCCTGGGTTTGACTGGCATGCCTGAGCCCACCATAGGAACTCCTGTTTTAAGCATGGAATTAGTGGGATTTCTGTTTCTAGACTGTGTCTGTGTTGGGACCATAAATTCTTTAGGTACCACTGTAGTTTCCTCATATGTAGTCTGGCAAATGGGACCAAGATTATGCATGATGCCATGAAGCCCAAGGCCTGCAGAACTTTTCTTGCTGTTAACTTGTTCAGTTTTGTTAGTGCCAAGAAGTAAAGAGGAAGTTCTTTTTGTTTTTCTGTAGTCAGGAATGCCATTTGTTGTACTGTGTCCAATTCAGCCCAAGAACGTCCTTGTTTGGGATGGTATCAGCCTTGACTTTTGTAAATTGACTGTGTATCCCAGTCCTTGTAGCAAGTAAATGACCCTTTGTAAATCTGTTGTCAGCTTGCTTTTGTTGTCCCCTTGTAGCAGGCAGTCGTGTAGGTATGGGTAAATTTGAATTCCTGTAGTCTGCAATGGGCGATTACTGATGCCAGGCATTTTGTGAATACTCTGGGCGCAGTAGATAAGCCAAAGGGCAATGCTGAGAATTGATAGTGCTCTGATCCTGCAAGAAATCTGAGGTATCTTCTGCAGATTGGTCGAATGGGGACGTGCAGGTATGCCTCCTTGAGATCTAGAGTTACCAGCCAAGACTCCTTGCCCAGCATGGGAAGAAGTTGCTGTAGGGTCAGCATTTTGAATTTTGGGACAATGATGTATGTATTTAAGGTGGACAGGTCGAGAATTGGTCTCCAACTTTTTCCTTTCTTGGAACTAGGAATAGTCTGGAGTAGAACCCCTTTCCTTGTTCTGCTGTTGGCACTCTTTCCACAGCTCTCATGTTTGCTAACTCCATTATCTGGCGTAGAGCCTCTGTTTTTGATTTGGAGGTAGGTTTGGCATTCCTCTTTGACTGGTAAAGTGTGGAAGTGAAACCGGTAACCTTGATCTATGGTTTGTAAAATCCACTTGTCTTTTGTTATGTAGTGCCAGTTCTTTGAAAATAAGGTTAACTTTCCGCCTAGAGGAGCTGTTATTTGTTCCCTGGTAGGCGGATTTAGGATTAAGTCACTGTGGTTGTGCTGATGTAGTGGCAGTGGCTGTGTCTGCGCCTCTGTTGTTACCTTGCCACTGTCGTCCTCTGTAGGCACCTCCTCTGGATTGGTTTCTGCCTCTGGAGCGTCTATTCCTGCCCCTTTGAAATTTTGTGGAGTCAGGAAAGGACCAATTTTGGCAGGCCAGTTCCTGCTAAACCTTGGGGTGGAACCTGTAAGAAATCTTTAACAGTTTGAACAGATTTTGCCTTTTCTTCCATTTTCTTCATAACCTGCTGGGCAGGTGTACCAAACAAACTTGTCTTGTCCATAGGAGCATCTAGCAACTTAGCTTTAACATGATCCGGTAAAGCTTGTTCTTTAGCCATGCATGCCTTCTTATCACTGTGCCTGTCATGGCTGATCTAAATGAAGCCTCCAGTGCATCATAGCCACATTTTAAGGAATGGTTGCTAACCTGTTGTATGTTATTTACCATCTCTAATACATATTTCTTATCAAGAGATTCATCAGTGGTTAGTTTTTAGTTAACTGATCAAGCATAAACTCTTGGTATTGTATCATGTGAAACTGACAGTTTAAAGCTCTAGCTGAGAGAGTAGCTGAAGTGTAGACCTTTATACCCCATCTGTCTAATGACCTTGCTTCCCTTTCAGAAGGAATAGGGTTTTTAGCTGTGGTCGCGGCTACTGCCTTGGGACCCTGGGATATAGTTTCTGGGTCTGCAAGTGGGGCCTTGTAAAGGTGGTGATGAGTATCTGGCACCCTGTAAAATCTGTCTGGTTTGGCAGGGGCTGGGCGTAAAGAATCTGGAGCGGAGCAAACATCATTGAAAGCATCATCCACCACAGAGAGAACAGGAGGTATAGCTAAGGGCCTGTGCTGTGGGAGGTGCAGAAAGGTCCTAAGTCTTTTCTGGAGTCTGAAAAATCCTGTTGCTGCCATTGGAACTGTTCTCGCATGGCATGCAAGGTTTCCCCAAAGGAGAATTCTTCTGGTGGGGAAGCAGCTGGAATGGATTCTTCAGCATCAGAATCTTCAAAATTGGAGAAGGGAGCCTCAGGCTGGTCAGTTATGTCTGATTCATCAGCAGAATCATCAGAAGACACTGGCTCAGGGGCTCTGCCCTAGGTCTCTTCTCTGGGGCTGAGAGGCCCTGTCTGGGTGAGATTGAGATCCTCTAATTAAAGAAATTAAATCTTCTGCCAAAGAAAGCATTTGAGAACTAGAAGAGGGCCTGGATGTGGGGGTTTAACAGGCACTGTTTTAGAAGTCTTGGCTGCTTTAGCCCTGGCGAAGGCCTTAATGGACATGGCAGCAGGAGGCCTAGCAGCACCACGTGCTGGGGTAGAGACATCCAAGGGAATGGTGTCTGATAAGTCAACCACCGTAGTGGGTAAAATTTCTGAGGTCGATTCAAGAGTTGTAGCAGGGGCCTCAGTTGTAAGAATAGGTTCAGCTGTACTTTGATCAGTTTTCTCGGTTTCAGCCGAAACCGAGACACTCGCGGTTTGCTTTACCGTGGTTTCGGCCGAAACCGCGGACCGCGAGTGTCGGTCTTTATCTTTGCATTTTTTGGGGGTAGTCGGAGGATCCGACGGCATAATGTACGCAAAATCAGAACCGAAAAACTGTTCTGCAAACTCCGACCGACGCCTAAGCGTTCGTCGGTTGAAAGAGGCACAGGCCGAACAGGCTGCTACGTCGTGGGCTGGGCCTAAACAAGGCAGACAGTAAGAGTGGAAATCTTTATGAGGTATTTGTTTCCCACAGGTTAAACAATTGTTAACTTTTTCTGACATCGGCTGAGGCAAGAAAGAGTCCCCAACGGGGTACTTAGCTTTAGAAGTCTTCGAAGTAGTATTCGGTAGAAGTAATCTCTGGATCCGACCGACCGGCACTTGCGAACAGCTTCTGCTTGGCCACGGCAAGAAAGACTGAGGAAAATGGCGTCGGCTGATGCTTTATACCAAGACCAACAGAGATGACGTCGGGTGGAGTGCGACATCAGCCGAAGCCGGACCCGGACTTTGGAATCCGGCCGACTGCAGGGCTGCCTGACGACAGGACAACCCACTTGTTATGACTGCAGATGCATCCATGAAGGACATCACAGCTTCCATGGGAACCTGATAGCATCCCAGGATGTATTCTGCACCATTTCAACCACAGCCTAAGTACTGGCTTCATTCCAGCAGCGTGGAGAACCACTATGGTCATCCCCTTGCACAAAGGTGGTGCCACTACTGACCATGGACATGATAGCTTAACAAGTCTGATCTGTAAAGCCATGGAGCATATTATGGATCTCAAACAAGGGCATAGGCAATCTCCAAGCACATGATCCCTCCCAGTTTGGATTCATCAAGGGCAGATCTTGCCTGCTGAACCTGGTTGACATCTTTGAGACTTGTCACCAAGGCCCTGGATGAGGGAAAGGCAGTACTTGGCCAAAGCCTTTGACACAATCCCCCACTCGAGCATCATCGAAAAGCTAACACAACTTGGCTTAAATGCCCATCGCATCAGGTGGGTGGCCAACCAACAGGACCCTCAAAGTCAAAATAGGCACCTCCACCTCCGATAGCAAACCTGTCACTAGTGGAATTCCCCAGGGATCTGTACTGGGACCCCTACTGTTTGGAATCTATTTGTCGGAGGTACAGGCAAAGGCAAAAGGCCTGTGGCTGACCAAGTTTGCAAACAACTGTAAGTTGGGTGCTCTCACTGACTCCCCAAATGATGTTAACATACTACAAGAGGGTCTCACAGCAACAAATGACTGGTGCCAAATGCATGGCATCAAGCTAAATGCAAAAAAATGCACCATCATACCATTCGGCAAAAACACAATCCCTAATGATTACCACATCAATGGCAACCCCCTACACACACAACCTGTGGTTAAAGACCTGGGCATACAGGTTGATTACAACCTCACATTCGACCATCATGTAGCAGCAGTGGTCAAAGAAGCATTTTACATGCTTGATCTCATAAGTAAAGGGATTGTTATCCAGGAAAAAAGGAGGTTATTACTTCTCTATACTCATTCCTCCATTGGCATTAAGCTGTATTTGTTCCACGTACGAGAGGGACCAGGACGGATGGAAATAATGCTGACATTATACAAGGAACATTGGATGTGTTTAGTGTTCCAATTAACAGCTCGTACGAAGGAAGGATGCAGTTTCCTTGGCAGCAGGTTGCTACTCAGAACCATAAAGCTACAGATTGTTATAAAAAGCTCACAATGAATAAAACTTTTAAAAGTACGATTAATAATAATTTTATGGAACAAAGTTATGCATCAGTGATGGCCGGTAAGAGTTTTCATGACAATAATAATCCACAATTTAAGGTGGAAAGTAACTTAACACAGAATGGTAACAGTCAACAAAATCAAGAAGTTATGTACTCACCATAACGTGAGATGTATGTAGTCCATCTCGTCTCACATTCTTACTCGTGGGTTCGGAGCCAAATGTCGGCTCCGACTCGGCCAAACTTTTCTAGCTCGAAATCTTTCTATTGGCTGGACTAAGAAGGTATCTCATGCCGCATTGCTCTATATCCCCAGATCTAGTTTGCTGCGAACACCAGCACTCATTCTCCATGCATAACACCACCCAAGGAAAGGAAGAACAAACCAAGAATGAAGGGAGCTCTAAAACCAGACCTAACCTCCAGATCTTAATCTCCACATTCTCCAGGAAGGGGGAAGGAGGGAGGGTAAGTAAGAATGTGAGGCAAGATGGACTACATACATCGAACGTTACAGTGAGTACATAACTTCTTGATGTTGTGTAGTCCAATCTCACCTACATTCTTACCCGTGGGACAGCGCCCCTAGCACCTAAATCCTGGGAGGCTCAGTGGAAAATACTCCTGAGCACTGTGGAACCAAAGGAAGACCTGCCCCTAGACACCACATTCAACTTGTAATGAGTAACAAAGGTGTGAGGAGATGCCCAAGTAGCCGCAGCACAAATATCATCCATAGGCTGTAGATGTAGATACAGACCTAGTAGAGTGTGCCTTCTCCGGGAATGGTAGATTTTTACCCCCTGAGGAATAAATGAAAGAAATGCAATTGGAGATCCACCTGGGCAGCGTGACTTTGGAGACAGGAGACCCAATTTTGTTTTCCGAAAAGGAAACAAACAACTGATCAGATTTTCTGAGGTCTTTGGTTCTGTGAAGATAAAAATGTAATTGTCTGTGTACATCCAATTGATGAAATTTAAATTCTGCCTTGTTTGAGAACTGGGGAAAAAGATCGATTAAGATTACTGATAGACGCCACTTTGGGAAGAAAGGAAGGGTTCGGCCTAAGGGAAACCCTGTCCTTATGAAAAATCAAGTATGGGGGTTTTACTGATAGTGCTTGAATCTCTGAAACTCGTCTGGCTGATGTGATGGCTACTAAAAAGACAGTCTTCCAGGTCAAGAATTTTAAATCACAAGTAGCTGCAGGTTCAAAAAGTGATGAAGTAAGAGCCTGCAGAACAAAGTTTAAATCCCAAGGCATGATAGGTTCCGACACAGGACGGACGGACCAACAGAGTACCCTTCACGAAAGCTTTACAGAGTCTGTCAGCCATCAGACTACGCTCATTAGCGACATGAAAGTTAGAAATCTCTGCCAATTTGACTTTTATGGTGGCTAATGCTGAGCCCTAGCGAAAAAGCATAGACAAGAACTCCAAAACAGATGAAATCGGAGCCGTGTAAGGGTCAATCCCTTGGGTATGAGCCCAGATTGAAAATCTCTTCCATTTGCTGGAATAAAACTTCCTGGTAGAGGGCTTATGAGAGGAAGATAAGATATGAACAACCTCTGGCGAGAAATGATGACGCCTAACTAATGACAGAAGGGGAGTAGCCAGGCCATCAACCGGAGGGTTCGCAGAGAGGGATGGAGTTGCCCTGACATGTGTCAATAAGTCTGGTTGTGGGTCCAGAATCCAAGGCGTGTCCACGAGGTAGGGATGGAGAAAGGGGTACCCAAAGCTGACGAGGCCAATGTGGGGCCAATCAGAATCATTCCGTTTCCCAAGGATTGCGCTTTCTGAATAACCTTTGACAGCAATGGGGACTGGAGGAAAGGCATATAGAAGACCGGAGGGCCAATCGTGGACTAGAGCGTACCTGGGTGACTCCCCCTGAGGGGGGATCAACGTGAAGTAGCTGCTGCATTTGAAATTGAGGGGGCTGGCAAAAAGGTCGCAGCAAAGCTGACCCCATCTGCGGAAGATCCGTTCCGCAACTTGACTGTTCAGGGACCACTCGTAAGGCATCAGAATAGCTCTGCTTAGCCTGTCTGTGATCACGCTGGACTATCCCGGAAAGTGCACTGCTACCAGAAAACATTGGGAAGACACTGCCCACTGCCACACTCGCATGGCCTCTCTGCACAGGGGATATGACTTGGTTCCTCCCTGTTTGTTCAGATACCACACCAGTGACATATTGTCTGAGTGGATTGCAATAGTCCCGAGAGAGAAAGCTCTGAAGTGCCTGCAACGCAAGGAGCACAGCTCTCATCTCCAGGACACTGATATGCAAATGTATCTCATGCTCTTGCCACGTGCCTTGGACTGTCCTGCCTAGATAATGACCCCACCCCCACCCCATCTGGGAGGCATCCGTGGTCACCGTGGCAATAGGGGGCGGCGTAACAATTAGTTATGTACTTACCATAACGCTAGATGTATGAAGTCCATCTCGCCATATATTCTTCACCTGTGGGTTCGGAGCAGACAGTCGGCTCCGACTCTGCCTATATACTACATCGAAAGTCTTTGATTGGCTGGCTAAGATGGTATCCCACAATACCATGCTCCACATCCCCAGATCTAGTTTGCTGCTAACAAAAGCCATTTGTGCAATGCACACACACACACACACACACACACACACACACACACACACACACACACACACACACACACACACACACACACACACACACATATACACACACACACATATACACACACACACACACACACACACACACACACACACACACACACACACACACATCGATCCACAGCCAAGAAGATAAGGTCCAACAAGTTGTCTAAAGGGACTAATACCAGGGTTATCAAAAGAGATCCTCCAAATTCTCCAGGCAGGGGGACGGTGGGTGGGTAATGAAGAATATATGGCGAGATGGACTACATACATCTAGCGTTATGGTAAGTACATAACTAATTGATGTTATGTAGTCCTATCTCGCCATTATTCTTCACCTGTGGGACAGCGTCCCTAGCACCTATATCCCGGGTGGCTCAATGAAAGATACTCCTGAGCACAGTGGAGCCAAAGGAAGACTTGCCCCTGGATACCACATCCAATTTGTAATGGTACACAAAGGTATGGGGAGAAGCCCATGTTGCAGCTGCGCATATATCATCCAAGGATAGCCTGGCTTGAAATGCTGTTGACGTTGACACTGCCCTCGTAGAATGTGCTCTGACTGGAAAGGGTATGTTTCTACCTCTAGTCTGGTAAATAAAGGAGATGCAACCAGATAGCCATCTAGAAATGGTTACTTTGGACACCGCTGACCCTAAGCGGTTATCTGAGAATGAAATGAAAAGTTGATCTGATTTCCTCCATTCTTTAGTCCTGTGTAAATAAAAGCGTAGTTGCCTATGAACGTCAACGTATGAAACTGATACTCTGCCTTGTCAGAGAAATTGGGAAAGAATACTGGCAGTTCGATGGATTGATTAATATTAGACAGAGACGCTACTTTGGGAAGAAAGGTTGGGTTCGGCCTGAGGGAGACCCTGTCTTTATGAAAAAACAGGTAAGGGGGCTTAGCTGACAAGGCCTGAAGCTCTGAAACCCTCCTGGCAGAAGTAATGGCTATTAGAAAAGCCGATTTCCATGTCAGAAATTTCAAATCGCAAGAAGCAGCAGGCTCAAAGGGTGCAAGAGTGAGAGCCTGCAGAACAAAATTAAGGTCCCAAGGCATAACCGGTTGAGTTACAGGGGGACGAAGGAGTAGTGTGCCTTTCATGAAGGCTTTACACAGTCTGTGCGCCATTAAGCTGGGTTCATGAGCCACATGATAATTAGAGATGGCCGCTAGTTGAACTTTTATGGTGGCTGGGGCTGACCCTTGGTAGAATAGTTGAGACAGGAATTCTAGCACAGTGTTGATGGGAGCCGTGTAGAGGTCAATATCTTTAGACTGTGCCCATATCGAGAACCTTTTCCACTTACTGGAATACATCTTCCTAGTGGCTGGTTTGTGAGGGGATGAAAGGATATGTACTACATTTGGAGAAAAATCGTGATACCTAACTATGGTCGGAAGTGGAGTAGCCAGGCGGTCAGCCAGAGGGTCTCCAGGGAGGGGTGGAGCTCTCCCAACATATGTGTCAGTAAGTCCGGACGAGCGTCCAGAGTCCAAGGAGGCTCCACTGCAAACTGTTGGAGAAAGGGGAACCATACCTGTCGAGGCCAGTATGGAGTGATCAGAATCAATCTGCTTCCCAGAGATAGTGCTTTCTGAATCACCTTCGAGATGAGGGGAAACTGAGGGAAAGCATATAGCAGACCCAAGGGTCAAATGTGTGCAAGAGCGTCCCTTGGATATCCCCCCAATGGAGGTATCAGAGAGAAGAATGCGTGGCATTTTGCATTGAGAGGGCTGACAAATAGGTCGCAGCAAGGCTGACCCCATTTGTTGAATATGCTGTCCGCCACCTGGCGGTTGAGGGACCACTCGTAGGGCAGAAGGATAGCCCTGCTTAACTTGTCTGCAATCACATTGGTTTTCCCCGGAATGTGCGTTGCTATCAAGGTCCTGTGGGAAGCTATCGCCCAATTCCACACTCTCATAGCCTCCCTGCATAGTGGATATAATCGGGTTCCCCCTTGTTTGTTGAGATACCACATTACGGACATGTTGTCCGAGTGTATCGCAATCATCCCGGTCGGGAGGACATGTTGTAGCGCCTGCAACACTAGGAGCACTGCCCTCATCTCCAGGACATTTATGTGCAAATTCATCTCATGTTCCTGCCACGTACCTTGGACCAACCTCCCGAGATATTGCCCCCCCACCCTATCTGGGAGGCGTCCGTGGTCACTGTGGCTTCCGGGTCGGGTGAAGAGAACGGTTTCCCTACTAGGCTGTCGGTGCACAGCCACCAACTCAGATCCTGTCTGCATATGTTTGTGATCAAGATGGGATGAGACAGAGGCAAACTCTGAAAGGACCACTGAGCGAACAGGAGCCACTGTAATATGCGCATGTGCAGCCTTGCTAAAGGAACAGTCATGATAGTGGATGCCATCGTGCCTAGTAGCTGCAGCACTAGCCTTGCCTTTAGGCGCGTCAAAGGTATCACCTTCTGAACCTGCCTTTGTAACCTCGTGATCCTTTCCATGGGCAGAAACGCTCTCATCCGAATAGTATCCAACTCTGTTCCTATAAATAAGACACGCTGTGAGGGTAGCAAGGCAGATTTTTTCCAGTTTATTGTCATGCCTAGCTGATGGCAAATGCTGATGGTATAGTTTCTGTTTTGACAAAGTAGATGCTTGGTGGGGGCGGCAAGGAACCAGTCGTCCAGGTAAGGAAACACCTGGAATCCTAGATGCCTCAAGTGAGCCGTCACCACTGCCATGCATTTGGTGAACACCGTGGGGGCTGTGGTGAGACCAAAGGGCAGGGCTCAAAACTGGAAGTGTCTGGCTCCCAGCCGTAAGTGTAGATGACACTGGGATGCTTTGTCCATTTTTATGTGGTAATAGGCATCCTTCAGGTCGATGGAGCACATCCATACTCCCTTTGCCAACAGTGGGAGAATTGATTGTAGTGTGACCATTCGGAACTTGGACTTGCAAACATAATGGTTTAGTTGGCTGAGATCCAGAATGGGTCTCAGGTCCCCCGTGCTTTTCGGCTCCAAAAAGAATCTTGAGTAGGTCCCTAATCCGATCTGGTCTGGGGGGACCAGCTGGATGACTCCTTTTTTCTAGCAGCTGACACACCTCTGATGCTGCTTGGTCCCTTTGACCGGGTGGTGGGTCTGGGATCCTTTTGGGGGTAGGGGGAAAGGAGTGAAATGGAATGGTGTAACCTCCGGCGATTATCCCTAAAACCCATCTGTCCTGGGTTATTCTTGCCCAGGCTTCCGGATAATGGGAAATCAGACCCCCCGACTGGCTCAGGAGAAGCGCAGCCAGGCACACCCTCAAGAGTGAGAGTATGGGGAACAGCGAAAAGAATCCCGGTCCCCCCGAGTTGCAGGGGGCACCCTCTGCCTCTGGGGCGGCGTCTTCCAGAGTATGACCCCCCCCTGCCTCGAGAGGGAGGTCTCACCTTGTGCGTCAGGAAACGACCTCTGTGATTTTCTGAACCACATCTTTCCCCCCTGCTGAGCCTTGGGATAAGGTCTCGACAGTAGGGAAAAATGGACTCCCACGGCAGACAAGGTCTTACCATCTTGTTCGCACCTGGTGAGTGTGTCTTTTACTTGGTCCCAAACAAGGAGGAACCGTCAAAAGGGGCATCAGTAAAGGAAGACTTAAAGGCCTCCGCAAAGTGACACAGGCGTAGCCAGGCCTGCCTCCTGAGGGCCACTCCTGAACTGGCCGCCCTGCTAGCTCCCTCGGCCGCATATGAGATTAGTCACATGGACAAGTTTGCAATAGAATTAAGGGTGGAAAGCTGAGCGTTGACTGTTTGAGCCACCGTCTCAGGAACATTACCCCTGAGAGTATCTCCTACCTCCTTAAGGAGATCTCTTTGGAGCCGCGTGAAATGAGTCAAGTAATTCAGCGACCGCAGGGTAAAGGTCGCTGAAGAAAAGGTACGCTTCCCGTAGCGGTCCATCATCCTGGACTCCTTGTTCGGGGGATGAACCGTAGAGGAAGATTCCGCAACTTCCTTCTGTGTGGCGGCCGCCACCACCATAGCATCTACTGGGGTTCCTTTGGTCAGAAATTCCTTCCCTTGGGGGGCAGACAAGAATCTGTTCGGCCGTCGAGGGACAGGCTCCACTGAGTCAGGGGTCTCCCACACCCTTCGACAAATTAAGTCTAGGAGCTCATCGAAGGGTGGAGATACCCAGGAGGCGGAAGGCTGGGCGCCAAAAACCTTAAGGAATACTGACTCCTCCTCGGAGGGGGTTTTGGAAGGCCAGTCTCCTCTTTGTTTCAAAATCTCCAGTATTTCGGAGAACGAAACATCCTCAGAGGAAGACTTGGGGGACCCCTCAGACTCCTCGAGGTCAGTATCTGAAGTGAGGGACTCGTCTTGGGAGTCTATACAAGATTTCTTTTTGGGGGGTTCCTCAGGCACAGAGTCTGAGGGCTCCTCAGAAAGAAGGGGACCGCTCATGGGGGTGTCCTTAGGCCTTTGCGCCCTGCTGTCCAATGATAGAGGAGTGTCAGAAGCTCTCGCCAGTGCAGTAGGGGACGAGAGAAACGATCAGAGGGAGGTAGCTGAACCAGCCAGCGCGCTCCGCATTGCCTCGAAGGCGGGGCCCCCTGAGTCAGAGGATTGACCGCCCTCTAGGGCCATGACCAGGGCCTGAGTCCCCCCTGCAGACGCGCCCAGAGGAAGGCTCGGCACTGACCTGTGCTCTGAGTCACCCCCCTCGGCGCCGACAGAAGATACTAGAGTCCCGGACCCTGTAGACGGAGCCGACAGGGTCGGAGCTGAAGTCGGTACAGAGAATCCCAGTTGGGGTATCGGAGCCGACACAGGAACATCCCTCAGAGCAGAGCTCACCGGCTCTGAAGACAACGATGCGCTCGGAGGAGGAATAGCAGGTACGACTAACAGGGCTGGCTCCGGAACAGACTGGGTCGGAGCCGAGAATAGTTTAGCCAACACTGGCGATTACAGGAGCCGCTGCACCACCCTATCCACATCCAGATCTGAAAGCCTGGAGGATTTGGAGGAAACCGATGGAGAAGCAGACCTCTTATCTGGAGAGACTTGTCTTAAACTTGGAGACCGGCTCCAAATTGGTTCCAAAATTATCGGCGCAGTCAAAGATTCAGTCAAAACAGTGACTTCCTGCGGCTCCGAGATCGGTGGAGCCGAGGAAGCAGATTCCACAACCAAAATCTTAGAGGGCAGCTCCGAGACCAAAGATGGAGCCGGTGATCTCTTTTTGGACTTAGAAGCCTTAGACTTCGACTCGGAGCTAGAAGTCGAGGCTAACTTTTCCTCGAAGGATGGTTTTAATACACCCTTTAGTATCAGCTTGTTTTTTCTTTCTTGGAGCACCCGAAGACTAAAGGAGTGACAAAAACTGCAAGACTCCTGCAGGTGGATGGCTCCAAGACAATAAACACAGACGTAATTGTCCATCTGTAATAGACATTTTGCATGCACATTTCGAACACTTTTTAAAGTCAGAAGGCTTATGTTCTTTTTGCTCTTTAGACATGATAGAACTAAGCACAGAACTCCAACTTTCTCGTAACCGAGAAGAAAAAGGCGGGAAGCGAGCGCCTACTATGTCACTGACTAGACACAACCATAAAGCGACCTCTAATTAAAAATGGTCTCCACACAAGAGAACACCACAAAAATCCGACGAACAATCACAAAGGGAGGTCCTCCAACTCAAACGGGCCTAGCCCGAAGGAAGGGATACCACAAAAAATGCACAAGCACACACAAGAGAATCAGAAATGCCAACAATAGCTCTCACACAAAATCTAATCAAACATTAAACAATATCAAATAATTTCAAGAAATTTCCCAAGAAAAATAGTTTTCAAAAGGTACTTAGCCAAGCCAAGTCGAGACCACGTCCGAGCTCTACAAGCAGCAAACGAGATCTGGGGATGTGGAGCACGGTATTGTGGGATACCATCTTAGCCAACCAATCAAAGACTTTCGAGCTAGTATATAGGCCGAGTCGGAGCAGACTGTCGGCTCCGAACCCACAGGTGAAGAATAATGGCGAGATAGGACTACATAACATCGAAGGGTTTTCCCGTGTCCAGATTGCTGGTGTAAAGCCACCAACTGAGATCCTGTTTGCACCTGTCCGTGAGAAGAATGGGGTGAGAAAGTGGAAGCTGTTGGAGAGACCATAGGGCAAAGAGAAGCCACTGAAGGAGTCTCATATGTAACCTTGCTAGAGGGACTAACATAATTGTCGCAGCCATAATCCCCAGGAGTTGGAGAACCAATCTTGCCTTCACTCTTCTCAGAGTGAGCAGGGTGTGAACTTGTTGTTGTAGGACTCTGATTCTTTTCTGTGGTAGAAATGCCCGCATGAGGACGGTGTCTAACTCTGCACCTATAAAGGTGACAAGCTGTGAGGGCAACAAGGCAGATTTTTCCCAGTTCAATGTTATGCCCAACTGTTGACAGTGAGTTATGGTGGCATCCCTGGTCTGAATTAGTAGATGCCTGGTGGTGGCAGTGAGGAGCCAGTCGTCCAGATAAGGAAACACCTGGAATCCTTGACGTCTCAAGTGAGCAGTCACCACTGCAATGCATTACACCCTGGGGGCTGTGGTGAGACCAAAGGGCAGGGCTCAAAACTGAAAATGACTGGCTCCCAGCCGGAAGCGTAGGTGACTCCTGGATGCCCTGTCTATTTTGATATGGTAGTAAGCATCCTTGAGGTCGCTGGAGCGCATCCATACTTCTTTTCCCAACAATGGGAGAATAGACTGTAATGTGACTATTCGGAACTTGGACTGTTGTACATGGTTGTTCAATTGGCTGAGATCTAATATGGGTCTCAGGTCCCCTGTTCTTTTCGGCACCAAAAAGAATCTTAAGTCCCTACTCCAATCTAGTCTGAGGGGACATGCTGGATGGCTCCTTTTTCTAGTAGCTTTGAAACTTCTAAAGCTGCGTAATCCCTTTGACTGGGTGGAACATCTGGGATTTTCCTGACCGGAGGGGGGGGGGTCTGACGAAAAGGCGAGGACATAACCTCCGGAAATTATTCGTAAAACCCATTGGTCCTTGGTGATGTCTTGCCAGGCCTCCTGGTACAACAATATTCGACCCCCGACTGTCTCCGGAAATGCACAGTTCGGCCTCCCATCAGGAGCGACAGTAGGGAGAACAGCGAAAGGAATTGCGGTCTCCCGAGTTACAGGGACCTCCTCTGCCTCTAGGGTGGCGTCTTCCTGAATAATCCCCCTCCTCTGCCTCTGGAGGGTGGCTCACCTTGTGCAGCGGGAAAAAACTTCTGGGATTTCTTGAACCACATTTTTCCACCCCTCTGGGCCTTTAGAGGAAAGGGAAAAATGGACCCCTACAGCAGACAGAGTTTTTCCCTCCTGCTCGCACCTGGTGAGGGTGTCTTTCACCTTGGTTCCGAATAAGGAGGAACCATCAAAAGAGGCGTCGGTGAATGAAGACTTGAAGGCTTCCGCGAAATGACAAAGGCGCATCCAGGTCTGCCTCTCCTAAGGGCAACTCCTGAGCTTGCTGCCCTACTCGCTCCCTCGGCTGCATATGAAATCAGCCTCATGGAGGAGTTAACGATGGAATTGAGGGTAGACATATGGGCATTAACCGTCTGGGTCACCGCCTCAGAAACGTTACCCATGAGAGCATCTCCAAGCTCCTTGAGGAGATCTCTCTGGAGCCGTATAAAGTGAGCTAAGTAGTTCAGCGACCGTAAGGAAAAGGTCGCTGAAGAAAGGGTATACTTCCCGTACCGGTCTATGGTCCTAGACTCCTTGTTAGGAGGATGGACGGTGGAAGAAGTCACGGCTACTTCCTTCTGAGTGGCCGCTGCCACCACCATGGCATCCACAGGGACTCCCTTGGACAGAAATTCCTTACCCGGGGAAGCAGACAGAAATTTATTGGGTATCCTGGGGACTGGTTCCACAGAGTCAGGGTTCTCCCACACCCTTCGACAAATCAATTCCGGGAGCTCGAAGGGTGGAGAAACCCAGGAGGCAGAGGGCTGAGCACCAAAGGCCTTCAGGAAGGCCGACTCCTCCTCGGAGGGGGGCTTTGACGGCCAGTCACCTCTTTGTTTCAATATCTCTAGGATGTCAGAGAAAGAAACATCCCCAGAGGATGACTTGGGGGACACCTCCGATTCCTCGAGGTCAGTATCTGAGGTAAGAGACTCATCCTGGGAGTCTATGTGCTTCCTCTTGCACGTTTTCTTTCTAGGGGGCTCCTCAGGCAAGCACTCTGAGGGGCCCTCAGAAACTTGGGGATCGCTCATGGGGGTACCCTGAGGCCTTGGGGCTCCGGTGTCTAAAGATAGGTGGTGATCAGAGACCCGCACCGGAGTGGTAGGGGACAGAATGACCAACCAGCAGGATGTCGCTGACGATCTGGCCAGTGCACTCTGCATGGTCTCAAAGGCCGGTCCCCCTGATTCCGAGGAGCGGCCAGCCTCTGAAGCCACGACAGGAGTCTGACTTCCCCGCGCCGAAGCACCGAGAGGGAGACTAGGAACCGAAGGATGTTCCGAAGCCTCTCCCTCAGGTCCGACTGAAGAATCCCGAGTCCTGAATCCCGTGGACAGTGCTGACGGGGTCGGAGCTTATGTCGGCACCGATAAGCCAGGAGGGGCCATCGGAACCAACCTGGAAACATCCTGCGGAGCCGAGCACTCCGGCTCCAAAAGCTGAGATGCGCTCGGAGGAGGAAGAATGGAAGTAGATTGCAGGATGTGCTCCGGAGCCGACTGGGACAGAGCCGAGAACAATTTTGCCAAGAGCGTTGACTGAAGAAGCCTCTGCACCACTCTATCGACGTCCACATCTGATAATGTCCTGGAGGATTTGGAGGACAGGGAGGGAGATCAAGATCTCCTCTCAGGTGATACTTACCTAATACTGGGCGATCGGCTCAGAATAGGTTCCAATATAATTGGAGCAGATGCCGGTTCCATCCCAACTGACACTTCCTGTGGCCCCGAAGACAGTGGAGCCGAGGATGTCGAAGCTGATTTAGCTACTTTCTCCGGTGGCTCCGAGGAGACTGAAGGAGCCAAAGACCTCTTTTTTGATTTGGTGGTTTTAGCTTTAGAGCTGGAAGTAGATTCCAGACCCTCTTCGAAGGAAGGTTTCAGAAGTCCCTTCAGAATCAACTTATTCTTTCTTTCCTGAAGCACCCTGGGACTAAATGCATGACAGAAGCTGCAAGACTCTTGCAGATGGATTGCTCCTAGACAATATACACATACCGAATGCCCATCGGTAATGGACATTTTATAGCCACACTTTGAGCATTTTTTGAAGCCCGAGGGCTTGTGCTCCTTAGAATCTTTAGACATCATAAAGGATTAACAACAGTCACCAAGACAAAAAAAATCAAAGAAATGGAACCGACTGGTAAAAACAGCCACAGGCCAACACCACACATCACGGGAAAAAACTACCACTAACAAAACTCTAACAAACTATCCTCTGACACACACGCAATAGAGAGATTGGGACTAAAACCTCTAACTAAAATGGTTTTAGGCTGGAAAGATGGAACACAGGGAGGCAAGGGGACAGACTAGGTCCTCTAACTGAAATGGACCTAGCCCATTGGAACAGCTAGTGGGATACCACAGAACAATCACACACACACCACAACATTTTTTCACAAAATAACACCAAACGAGCAATAGCTATTAAAATAGCTTTTTGTTTGTAATAAATTCTCTCAAGAAGAAGAAAAAAGGGTACTTAGCCACAGCCAAGAGCGAGACCACGTCCGAGCTACACGAGTGGCAAACAAGATCTGGGGATATACAGCAATGCAGCATGGGATACCTTCTTAGCCCAGCCAATAGAAAGACTTCGAGCTAGAAAAGTTTGGCCGAGTCGGAGCAGACATTCAGCTCCAAACCCACGGATAAGAATGTAGGCGAGATTGGACTACATAACATCATGCATTCAGTGACTGGGTAAAAAAATCTTTTCCTTTTGTGGACTTAAAGCACAACCATTGACGGAATTGCCAAATTGTTCTAACTCAAGAGATTTAATAATCACATATGAAAGAATGCTTCACAAAAGAATAGTGCCCGGGGGTTACGGGTTTTTAAGTTTCCTAATGGTCTGAACAATTTGAACCCTATGTCTCTGAATTTTTAAATTTATTTGATTAACAGCTTTGAATTACTGGAGCTGATTATTAAATGGAATATTAAAGCGATCAATCTATTGCTGGAAGTAGGTTAAACGAGTTGATTCAAAGGGACTTACTGTTTGAACAACATAGTTCAAATTTTTTTTAATGGGTTCTCTAGGTTAGATAAGACATGTAATAACTTTTAAAAGGGCAAAAAATTATTAAGGGACACTGAGCAGTACAAGAATAAGGTACCATACCCGGAGCCTAACAAATTATCACTCTATATATAATAATACTGAGAATCTGTGTGAAAAAAGATATGCATTTAGGAGAAATGGACAACAAAAGTTATCAAAGGGAGAATTATGCTAGGTATGCCTTAGATGTTGAGCAACAGGAAGAAACTTTTCAGGATTTTCACCTCTTTGAAGATTGAAGAGAATAGCGAAGCAACAGATAGTGATAAGGCATACTTGGCCGAACAGGGTGTTTTCAAAGGAATATTATGCATCTCCAGGAACACATGGAAAAGTAACACCAACAGAGGTTAAGATGACAGAAACAGAATGATGGTTTGAATGATAATACAGACTACAGACACAGGGGGGAGATCCTTTTAACAAGAAATATTTAGTTATAAAAATATTAAAACCATTTCTCAAGAATATTTTATATGGCTAGAAAAGGGTTTTAAATTTATTCCAGCTAGAAAGTTAGAAAAGAACTTGCAGACAAAACACTGGAATTCAAACCATATGTTAGGAAATTAAATTTAGCATTATTATTTTTGGTAAAAAAAGAAGTGGAATCCAATGGTAATGTTACAGTGAATAGATTGGAGAGGAAGAGTGTTTTTAAGCCCCCACTACACCCCACCTTCGTTATATTGAAAAAGCAGTCAATGATATTTACAACTTGTATGGTAATAATAATAATTACAGGAAAAGTATAATGTTAGGAAGGAGAGAGAATTACTTGGGGCCCTGACAGACAGATTAAATAGAATTATGCAATCTGATAATGGGGGGGGTAGTGATTTGTGACAATATAGACTACTCGAGTACTTGGACCAAAATTATACACATTAAACCTTACACTATAATTTCAAAAAATGAAGTTAACTTAGCATATATACAAATTGATTTTTTATTTAGAACAATTATATCAACAATTATACCAACAAGTTTTCCCAACAGTTCTTGGATTTCATAAATTCCAACACCCTGGATCAACGAATCCACTGTCCCACCAGGGGCTCCAATATCCTAGACCTGGTCATTACCAACATGGGAGATAGATGCTCCACACCAATGGTCACCCCCTCACTGGTCAAGTCTGACTATAAGCAAATCACCCTTGACATCCACATCCCACCCCCCACCCCCCAGTAAGGAAACCTCCGTAAAAAACTTCTCCAAAGCCAACTTCATGCTACTCAAGTCAGCAGTGACAAACTTCATGACACCCATGCAGACGGGAGCTGATAGTTCGACTGCTGAATCCTACACTAAGGTACTGTACGAGCACATCCACTCATGCATGAATTGTGCCATCCCAAATAGAACCAAGACGCTTTCCAACAAAATAAAGGAAGCCAATCTGGTGGTCCCCTGCCATAAACAAACTATACAACAGAAAAAGCTGCTGCAGAAAAGAGGAAAATCCCAGAATGCAAAAAAACTCCCTTACCAGCTTCAGTAAGAATCTGAGATCCCTCATAAAATCCTCCAAAGCTAGTTGCGAAAATAAAATTGCCAAAGATTCCAAAGACAACCACAAGGCATTCTATAGTTATGTTAAGAATCTAAATGGCAATGCTCAGATATGCTCTGAGCTACAACAGAATGGCATTATTGCCAATATTCTGGAAGATCGATTTAGTGCCAACTTCACCCCCCCTTCTCACCCCCTAAAGGGCCCATCTCAATACCAAAAGATTGCCAAATTCCGGTAATCACAGCCACACAGGTAGAAATTGCACTCTCCAAAGCTAAGAATACAGCATCAATGGGATCAGATGACATCCCGGGCTGTGTACTACATGAACTACAAAATGAACTGGAACCTCACCTAAGTGTCATGTTTAACCATAGCCTCACCCTCAGGCTTAACGCCCACTGAGTGGCACACAGCTACAGTTATCCTATTCCACAAGGGGGGATCCACCTTGGATCCTGATAACTACCATTCCCATCAGTCTGACGAGCATGATCTGCAAGGGCATGGAACGCATTATCATGGAACTTGTAAACAAAGACATTGGCAACCTTCAAACACTGGACCCCACCCAGTTTGGGTTTGTGAAGGGCCGATTTTGTCTCCTGAACCTGACTTCTTCAAATCAGTCTCCAAAGCTGTGGACAAGAGTAAGGCAGTCAACACAGCCTATCTGGACCACACCAAGGCCTTCGACACCATCCCCCACTCCGGAATCATAGATAAACTTACTAAGTTGGGCATAAATCCCTATGTATCTTGATGGGTTGCCAACTGGCTTACTGATAGAACCCATACTGTAAAAGTAGCAGACTCCAAATCCAGCTCCAGACAAGTGACAAGTGGAGTACCTCAGGGTTCAGTCCTGGGACCGTTCGTTTGGCATCTACTTCTTTTAAGTACAGGCCAACACTAAGAGACTCTGGCTAACAAAGTTAACAGTTGACTGCAAACTGGGAGCCATTATTGAATCCCAAAATGATGTGGATATTCTACAAAAGGGCCTTACAGAAACAGATGCTTGGTGCCAGAGCCATGGGCTCAAGCTTAATGCCAAGAAATGTATAGTTATCCCCTTTGGGGAAAACCATGTACCCATGAATTACCACATAGGTGGCAGTACACTAAACACCAAAAGTGTGATCAGAAACCTAGGGACACAGGTGGACAGTGGTCTCACCTTCGATAACCACATTGCCACAACAATCAGGAAATCCTTCCATGTGGCACACCTCATCACTAAGGGCTTTTCATCCAGAAAAAAGGAGGTCATTGTCCCACTGTACTCATCCCTCATTAGACCCATTAGAGAGTACAACGGCCTGGCCGCAGAAATACCTCACTAAAAGAATTACAGGCCTAAAGCAGATGCCCTATACTGACAGTCTAAAATAACTCCAGCTATACTCTGTGGCATATTGTCTACTCAGAGGCGATCTCTGCTTAACATACAAGACCATGTCAAACCCTGAGCTGTTGGACATGCTCCACTTAATGAAATCCCAATCCCTCAGAGCCACACGCTCCAAGGATCTAAACCTTGTCATCATAATGAACAAAACATGCTGGAGGGATAGGTTCCTGACCCAGAGACTCACCAAACTCTAGAATAGACTGCCCATACATGTCAAGCAGAGCGCCTCCTTGGCCCTCTTCAAAAGGAACCTTGATGATTGGATGGGAGATAGAAAATTCACCCCGGGGATCACGTCAGTCGCCCTTGCTAGACAGAGGTCCAGGGAAGTAAATACTGTGGGAAGAAATATCCAGGGAATTGTTATGGCTAGGCTTGTATGGGCCAATAGCCTAGTACCAACCTACGAACCTATATATGGGATATAAAATAACTTTGGATATTTATAATTTTTTAAAGGTAGAAAAGTTGTATATACCCACAATATTTGGGATTCCCAAAGGCTATAAGGACTTTGTTAAACCGCCATATAGACCAAATGGGGATGCTGGTGGTTCCAAGACCCACCCTTTAGGTATTTTTATTGACAAAACATTAAAACCCCTTTATGATCAGGAGACGCACCTACTTAAGGATTCATGGCAGTTTTTTAGTTAAGTTAATGCCCAACCTTTGGGACCCCACGGTAGCATAATTAACCAATGACGTAGTAGATCTTTTTAATTCTATTCAAACAGAAGAGGGATTATCTCTGTTTTTAGACAAAGTGATCCAATGCGATTTCTTAACAGCAGAAGATATTAGGATTTTACTGGATTTTGCTGATATTGTGCTAAAGAACAATTTTCTATTTTTTTATGGAGAGATTTTCAAACTAAAAGGGGTAGCAAAAGAGGCAGCATGTGCCCCATATATGCTAACACTGCACTTCTGGCTTTGGAAAATGTGAAGCTTTTCATTCTGAGCACTTTTAAGTTAATTAAACTGTACTTGAGATTTTTAGATAGCATTTTTATTCTACAGATGGGTCCTGACAACAAGGCTAATGAATTTATTGATTTTATACTCAAAACATTTTTTTTAATTCATATATTTCAATAGAAATACTATTATTTGGATGTCCAAGTGGGAAGAACTGAAGAAATAAAAAAAAAAAAAAAAAAACACTCAGGAAACCATTCTGTTTATTATTCTGTTTATGGAAAGGGGTTACCCAGCGAAAATAATTCAGGAAACTATTCATGAGGTCACCAACGGATGGGGTACGAAATTCAAACTGCTCCTAGGGGAAGGGATGAATCAGAACACCACCACACCCAACCTGAGTTAACAATAAACCTTATGAAAGGGCATGTATATAGTGGCCTACAGAAATGCAATATTAAGAATATTGTGAAGGAAAACTGGAAACATATGAAGGGTACGGAGGATATTATTAAAATAGTGGGGTATGAACCAATCTTTATTAACAAAACCCTATTTAACAAAAAATATTGGAAGAGGTTAACTGTAAGAAAGAAGAAGACATCAAAAAGGAAACTAACAAGTTTGGGGCTTGTAAACAATGTCCCTGTATACTGGAAGATAGTAGTATCAATATAAATAAGGGTATGAATTCCAAAATATGTTTAAAGAGTGGTAGTTGTGTTACAAATGGCATTATTTATTTGGTGAACTGCTCAGGATGCTAGGGGCTCTATACTGGCAAAACTGAGAGGGCATTAAGAAAATGGATATATGAACAAAATTATGACATGGGTAAAAAGAATCCCAACAATGCTCTTGCCAGACATTCTAATAACTTCAGTAATCACTAGAAGTTTTTGTTAGATATAGTTGAAATAGTGGAAAATAACCCTGGGTTAAATGGGAGAATTTTTTTTGGAATGTAAAGAGGTAATATGGCAAATTAGGTGGAGCCCCCCCCCCGTTTAAATAACTGGAGCGCTGGTTGCAAGGTAATTCTAATAATACTAAGAGCTATGGTAAATTGAACCATTCATTTAATTGACGACAGTTAATCACAGATTCATAAGTTTTAAGTAAATGGGTACTTAATATTTTTTTTAACATTTATATTTTATTTATATTTTATGCAATACAAAATTATTGGGACATTTTATGGAAGGTTTTATGAGTTTACTGAATTTAGTATATACTTTTACACTTGTGACAATCTGTGGTGTATTCCTATGTGTATATATTATACATCCACTATCTGTGTTAAAATTTTCATTAGTTTAGAACAAACTGTTTTTTAGTTTATGCATCTCTAAATTTTATAAATTTAATCAATCATTAAAAACTGGGTTAATCATTGGTAACTTGGGTACAAACAGAGTAAAAAATAAATGAGAGCATTCTGATGAAGTCCCCAAGTGGGGAAAAAAGTGCTTAATGTATGTGACTTCTGTGTTACTTTATTTTAATCATATTAAAGAGTTATTAGTAGACTATGGAGAGTGCCTCCACTCCTTTTCACTCCATTTTGGTTCCCGGAAGACTTAAATATGCCAAGGTTAGAAATAAATGAGGCTCAACAATTAATAGTCACGATACAAGAAGATGAGATAAAAAGGTGACATATAACCAATTTGCAGGAAAGTCTCAAGTAATAGATGGAATTCCAGTGAAGTTAGGCAGAAAGAAAGAGATAAAGATCTGAAAAATCTGGAAGGTTTTGCTTAACAGTACTTTTAAAGGCAGGGAACCACCAAAGTCTTAAAAAAAAAAAAAAATTGCTGTGACATACCTAAAGAACCATCATAGCAAACGTCATATATGGCTATTTCAATTTAAACTGTGACTGCAATGTGTTTATGATTATAATGGTTAAAAAAATGGCAAAGGTGTTGCTAAAATTTATAGATATGGATCAATTTGGTTTGTGAGAGGTGGAGGCAAACACTTGACATTAATAGAACAAAGATGATCCAGGAGCAGCAGAACATAAGAACATATTGCTGTTGTTGGTGGGTCTTGATGCACAGAATGCATTTGACATAATAAGCTGGGATTTTATGAGCAGGGTAACAGAAGAATTTTCATTTCCTGAAGCAAAAATAAGGTTAATAAAGAGGATATACGAAGGATCAGAGGCAAAAACTAAAGTGGGTGGGTTCCTCTCTGACAACCTGTATCTGAACAGAGGAATCAGGCAGGGGTGTATGCTTTCCCCTTTATTTTCATTATATTTAGAGCCACTGGCAAAGAAAATAAGGGACTCAGAAATTCAAGGATATAACTGGTATGCAGTCAAGAAAAGAAGGCTTGGTCTGCAAACGATATTATTTTGGACTTGATAAAATCAGAAAAGGACAACTCGATGTAGTGGAGCATTCTGAGACAGTTTCAACTCTTTTCAAAATATAAAATTAGTGAAGACGAAACAAAAACTATAGCTGTAAAAGTACAGTTTTGTACCTACCATAAATGTAGAGGTTAGAGTGTTCACACTGCTGCAGTCATCACACTTGGGTTATCCTGCCGTCAGGCGGTCCCGCAGTCGGCCAGAGTTCCAAAGTCCGTCAGTGCGCCAGGGGTATATAAGAGGCATCCAACGCCATTTTCTTCAGTTTTTCTTTCCCCAGATATCAGGTGCCCCCCAGTAGGTGGTCAATACATATTGCCAATAAAACATGTAAAGAAAATACAAAGAATACCTTCAGTTACAAGCAAATACACCACAAAGGTTGTATCAGATAGAAAGGTATAGAAAAGTTCAGCTAGGTCAGAGGGGATGTAGGGAGGGTAGCCTGGACTGCAGCAGTGTGAACACTCGAACATCTACATTTATGGTAGGTACAAAACTGTACTATGTTCATCGTGTTACAATGCTGCAGTCATCACACTTGGGTTGAATCCCAAAGCTAAGGATGGGTGGTGGAGTTAAACAGGGTTTGGAGAAGCTAGTAGGCCCTGCAGAACTGCAGTGGCAAAGCCAGCTCTAGTCTTAGAGTATAGAGGTAAGTGATAGTGTTTAGTGAAGGTGTGCACTGAACTCCAAGTTGTAGCTTCCAAAATATCCTTGGTTGGTACCCCCTTGAGAAAGGCTGTTGATGTAGCTGTAGCCCTGGTGGAGTGGGACCTAATGCTAGCAGGTACCGGTTTCCCATGATGTGTGTAGCAGAAACGTATACAATGTCCTATCCATTTTGAGATGGTCTGTTTTGAGATAGCTTTTCCTTGTGATCCTGCAGCACAGGATACAAATAGCTGGTCAGATTTTCTGAAAGCCTTAGTTTTATCCAAATAGTAACATAATTGCCTGTGAATGTCCAAAGAGTGTCGGAGTCTTTCTCCTTTGTTCTGGGAGTTTGGGAAAAAGGTGGGTAAATGAATGGTTTAGTTTAGGGCCACACTGGATACCACCTTTGGCATAAAGGAAGGGTTAGTTCGTAGAGCGACTCTGTCTTGATGAAAAATGAGAAAAGGCTCCACTGCCATTAGGGCCTGTAGCTCTGAGACTCTTCTAGCTGAAGTTACTGCTAGCAGTAGGGCAGTTTTCCACGATAGAAACTTTAAATCAGCTGAAATAGCTGGTTCAAATGGCGGCAGTGTAAGCTTTTCCAGAACAAAGTTGAGATCCCAAGTTGGTGTAGGTGCTCTCCTGGGCGGTCTTATGTTCTTAGCCCCTCTGAGGTACTGTCTTAGGAGTGGATGTGAAAATAAAGGAGGATCCGTGTTGTAGTGAGCTGAAATTGCTGCGGCGTGGATCTTAGCAGATGAAAACGAAAGTCCTTTGTGCAACATCTCAGTTAAATATTGTAGAATCTGAGGAATGTTTGGAACAAGGGGATTTTGGCCTTTGGCCTGGTTCCAGGCACAAAATCTTTTCCATTTGTCTGATAAGGCTTTCCTGGTGCTGGGCCTCCTGGCCTCCAGAATGACATCCATAACAGCTTTAGATAGAGGTGTTGGCTGGTTGTTTAGGTAATTTGCCATGCAGCCAGATTTAAAGTCTTGAGCTGGCAGTGTAGAATCTGATTATTTTGCTGAGTGAGCAGGTGAGGAATTTGGGGTAAAATCCATGGTGGGCCGTGGGCCATGTTCCTTAATACTGGATACCAGTGCTGGCGTGGCCAGTCTGGAGCAATGAGCATCATTTGTGGTCTCTCTAATCTGACTTTCAGCAGCACCTTTGATAGAAGAGGCAGTGGAGGAAAGGCATACACTGTTAATGTTTTCCAACTGAATGAGAGGGCATCCACTTTCCAAGCTAGTGGGTGGAATGCCCTAGTTTTTGGGGTTGGCAAACAGATCTATGTCTGGGCATCCCCATTTTTGAGTTATCATTGCAAATACTTGTGGATCTAGTTTCCACTCGTGGGGATCCATGATGTTTCTGCTTAGGTAGTCTGCCAATGTGTTTTTCTTTCCTGGCAGGAATTGTGCTTGTAGTTGAACTTGGTAAGTCAGTGCTGTGTTCCACAAGGTCATTGCTTGCCTGCATAGGGGGTAGGAGTGTGTGCCCCCTTGCTTGTTTATGTACCACATTACTGTGGTATTGTCCATCTATATTAGGAGTTGTCCTGGATGTAAGAGGTCCTTGAAAGTTGTTAGGGCATTCTGTACAGCTAGCATTTCTTTTTGATTGATATGCAGCCTT
The DNA here is from genome assembly GCF_019279795.1 of Protopterus annectens. Lineage (NCBI taxonomy): Eukaryota > Metazoa > Chordata > Ceratodontiformes > Protopteridae > Protopterus > Protopterus annectens. The sequence continues at coordinate 1,708,200,886 of NC_056743.1, read as the reverse complement.
TGATCTGTAGCCCATTTGCCCCAAATGCACTGTCCAGCCATGTGTGCTCCCCAGGCATAGTCCGATGCATCTGCTGTTATAGTTTGCCTGGCTGTGGGTAAGGTAAAAGGCTGACCCTTGTTGAGGTGACATGCCTGTGCCCACCATAGAAACTCCTGTTGAAGGCAGGGAATGAGTGGTATCATTGTTTCCAAGCTGTGGCTGTGCTGAGTCAATACGCTTTTTAGGTACCATTGTAATTTCCTCATATGCAGTTTTGCAAATGGTATTAGGAGTATACAAGATGCCATGAATTCCAAGGCCTGCAGAATTTTTCTTGCAGGGAGTTGGGTCTTTGTTGCCATCATTTTGAAGTATTGAGTCAGCTGTTGTTGCTTGTCTGGCGTGAGATAAGCCATCTAGGCAGTTGTATTCAAGCTGGCACCCAGGAATATTATGTTCTGTGAGGGCACTAGTTTTGATTTCTTTTCGTTTACTGTGTACCCTAGGCAACTTGAAAAGTGTTTGACAAACGCCAGATGCTTTAAAAGAATGTCCTTGCTTTCTGCTTGAATAAGGCAGTCGTCCAGGTATGGGTATATTTGAATTCCTCTTTGTCTGCAGTATGCAATTACTGGTGCCAGGCATTTTGTGAAGACCCTGGGTGCAGTAGATAAGCCAAAGGGCAGTGCAGAGAATTGATAATGGGTTGAACCTGCAATAAAACGGAGGTATCTTCTGCAATTTTGTCTGATAGGGACATGCAGGTATGCCTCCTTGAGATCCAACGTTACTAGCCAAGCCTTCTTCCCCAGCATGGGAAGAAGCTGCTATAATGTTAGCATCTTGAATTTGGGTACTTGCAGATAAGTGTTTAGAATTGAAAGGTCCAGAATGGGTCTCCAGGCTTTGTCCTTTCTGGGTACTAGAAAGAGTAGAGTAAAATCCTTGTCCTTGCTCCTGTGTAGGTACCTGTTGAATGGCTCTCATGTCCATGAGAGCTGTAATTTGTTTTTGTGCCTCTGCCCATTGATTTGGTGACAGGTTTGGTATTCCGTTTATCCTTGGCAATGTGTGAAAGTGGAATCTGTATCTTTGTGAGACAATATTTAGGACCCATTTGCCTTTTGTGGTGATGTGCCAGTTGTCTGAAAAAAGTATTAATTTTCCTCCCAAGGGAGCTGCCAAGAGAGATTTGCTTGGCAGTCTGAGGGTTAAGTCATTGTGTTTGTCTTCTGTTAGCTTGGGGTCTGCCTTCTCCTCCTTTCTGGGTAGCGGCACCCCACTGGCGAGGTTTGTAAGGGCCTTGTGACTGACCTCTGCCCCTTGGGCATCTGTATTTGCCCCTCTGTGGTCTGTCAGAAGCTGGAAAGGACCAGTTTTTTGTTGGCCAATTTCTGCTGAAACGAGGGGGTTGAACCTGTAAAACATCCTTGACAGTCTGCATAATTTTTGCCTCATCCTCCATTTTCTTTAAAACCTCTTCTGCTTTTACACCAAATAAAACATCCTGCTGTAAAAGTGCATCCAATAACTTTGCTTTAACATGATCAGGCAGGGTTTGTTCTTTTAACCAAGCATGTCTATGTATGACAGACCCAGTCACTGCTGCTCCACAGGAAGCTTCCAATGAATCAAATCCACATTGTAAAGTATGTTTGCCCACCTGTTTAGCTGCATGCAACAAATCCTGCATTTCCTTGAAATCAGGCTGCTCTGAATGTGTGGCCATTTTTTGTTTTAATTGAGACATCAGGAATTGCTGATATTTCAGCATGTGAAACTGGCAATTTAAGGCCCTCATAGCTAGAGTAGCTGAGGTGTATACTTTCTTTCCCCATCTATCTATTGCTCTGGAATCCCTTTCAGAGGGTACAGGATTTTTTAGCAACAGAGGCCTTAACCCCTTTGGGACCCTGGGAAATAGTTTCTGGGTTAGCAACAGGGCTTTTATATAGGAATTTGTGTGAGTCAGGGACTCTGTAGTATCTGTCTGGTTTGGCTGGAGCAGGAGGTAGAGAGTCTGGGTTAAGGCTAGATTCTAAGTAAACATCATCCACAATGTCTTACATGGGAGGGATAGCAAGTGGTCTGTGCTGAGGTAGTAAAAGGAACTCTCGGAGCCTTTTCTTAGAATCAGAGTAATCCTGGCCCTCACAGTGGAAATGTTCCCTCATGGTATGTAAAGTTTCCCCAAAGTAGTCGTCTTCTGGGGGAGATGCTGAGGGAATAGACTCTTCAGCATCAGAATCTTCATAAGGGGGGGGGGGGGGGGGAGTATTCCTGTTCCTCAGAAGAATCTGAGGAAATTGAAACCTGGTCAGAGGAAGCATAATCCTCCTCTTGTCTAGGATTTTTATCAGGAGGGGGATGGGAACCCCTGATTAGGGTAATTAAATCTTCAGCCATCTTAAGCATCTTTTTCTTAGGCATGGGGCCTTGTACTGGAGACTGATGTACAGTCTTTTTTGTTTTTAAAGGAGTTTTTAGCTTAGCATAAGATTTAATGAGGAGTGTAGTCGGTCTGAAGACACCTTCTGCAACTGAAGGCGTTTCTACTGCACCGGAATCTCCTTCTGCTCTGGAGTCGGAAGGGCCTAAAGAAGAAGGCCTAGTACTCTCCACTTGGTAATCAGAAGCTGTCTGGGGTTCTAAATCAGCGGTCGTCAGGGGCTGCGTAGGCGCCTCACTGAAAACCGGAGAACCGGCAACTGGCCCAGCAGAGGCCTCGGAGTCTGGTTTGGGTCTAGGCTGCCTATCCTTATCCTTGCATTTTTTATGCATGCCGGTCGTCAGTTGCTCCGACGGTATGGTATAATTAAATTTCCTACCAAAGTAATGACGGGAGAAAACAAACCAACGTTTAATAGTTTGTTTATTAAACCTAGCACAAAACCGACAACCTGTGACGTCGTAGTCTGGGCCTAGGCAAGGAATACAATAAGAATGAAAGTCCTTATGAGGTATTTGCTTCCCACAAGAAATGCAATTGTTAACTTTTTCTGACATCGGCCTGAGGCAAGAAAAGTTTCCCCAACGGGGTACTTAGCTTTACTGAAGACTTCGGTCTGAAATTCGATTTGAAAATCTCAGGAGTCGGCCGACCGGCACTTGCGAACTGCTTCGAGCACCGCGCGACAAGAAAAACTGAAGAAAATGGCGTCAGATGCCTCTTATATACCCCTGGCGCACTGACGTCAGGGAATAAGCGACAGCAACCGACGCCGGACCAAGACTTTGGAACTCTGGCCGACTGCAGGATAACCCAAGTATGATGACTGCAGCAGTGTAACACGATGAACATCTATGTGCCCAAACAATAACTGGTTCAGCAATACCCATATTCATAGGGTCAAAATAAAATGAAACTCTTTGGAGCATGGGTTAACAAGGATTCAGTTATGGCAACTAAAGATATGTGGGAAGAGACTAAACAAAAAAGAATACAAAAACTAAGATAATAGAAGCTTTTGTTTATCGATACTGATAGCAAGATACAAGCAGTGAAAATGTTTTTAGTCCATTTAATTTTATATATAGGCCAGTTACATTTTTATCAACTAGTGAAGTTGCAGAAAGCAATTAAGAAAGCGTTGAAGGATTTTACCTGGGAGGGGAAGAGGGAAAGTGTCAAGTGGGATAAGCTGATCCTTCCAACAGAACAAGGTGGTTTAGGATTACCTGATTTGAACAGCTATTTCTGAGCTACAAAGTTAAGGCTCATATACATAACACAAGCAGAAAGCTGTAATTCAAAGTGAAAAGAGATGAAGATGAGGCTGGGGGAAATTCAAGAAATAAGGACAGACTAGGATTTTGGATGCAGATCCTTCAAGAGAATTACAGCAGCCATACAGAATATTATAAAAAGATATTCAAAGAGAAATACAGGCAAAGACATCCGGATATGGAAAATTTCACAATAAAAAATAATATCAAAAACATAGAACGTAGAAAAGAAGACTAGTAAAGCAGAAGTTAAAAAATAAAATAGAAGGTGAAGTTATGGAGTGCCAGCAAAGTGAAGGATTTGGTGTAGAAGGTCTAACGCAGGTTATATCACAGCATGATGGAGCGAGTCCCCAAAGCAAGGAGGATCAGGAGACATCTGAAGAAGTATGGACATGGGAAAGAGATTTACATGGAATAATATGCATGCAAGGCAAAACTAACAATACAAAAAAGAGCAGCACCAAAGATATTTGAAGAGAAATACAGCCAAAGGAATCCAGACATGGAAAAAGTACAGTTTTGTACCTACCATAAATGTAGATGTTCGAAGATCCACATTGCTGCAGTCCTAACACTTGGGTAGTCCGCTGTCCTTGGTCGGCCCGAATATCAAAGTATACGGCTGGCGTCGGTCAGGGCGCATTTGACTGACGTCAGGACGTCAGGGTACAAATGCGCATGACCGACGTCATATCCTCAGTCTTTTCTTGCCCCAGATGTCAGAAGACCCTAAAAATAAAGGTCAAAGCCAAAAGACAGCAAACAACCAACCAACCACTCCTGCAGTAACTATATGTATAATATGTACAATATACACAAAATGTACAACCCAACCCACACAACCGCCTCTAACTACAGAGGGGAAGGAGGGAGGGTAAATTGGACTGCAGCAATGTGGATCTTCGAACATCTACATTTATGGTAGGTACAAAACTGTACTATGTTCTTCATCTCACATTGCTGTAGTCCTAACACTTGGGTAGAATCCCAAAGCAGAGGTAAGGGAGGACGGCTAACTACAAGGAAGCAGGAGCTGCCAAAATGCCCTGCAAAACAGCAGTGGCAAAACCAGCCCTGGACTTAGAGTAAAGTGGCAGGTGATAATGCCTAGAGAAAGTATGTACAGAACTCCAAGTAGCTGCCTCCAAAATATCCTTGGTTGCCACTCCCCTCAAAAAAGCTGCTGAAGTGGCAGTAGCCCTAGTGGAATGAGGCCTAATCCCAGCTGGAATCTCCTTGCCATGATGGGAATAACAGAAAGCAATGCAAAACCCAATCCACTTAGAAATAGTTTGTTTTGATACAGGCTTGTCCTGAGAACTCAAGGCAAAAGAAACAAACAACTGCTGAGACTGCCTGAACCCTTTAGTTCTGTCCAAATAATAACGCAACTGCCTGTGGACATCTAAAGTGTGCAAAATCTTTTCCCCTTTATTTTGGGGATTTGCATAAAAAGTAGGCAAATGAATAGTTTGGTTTAAAGCCACACTAGAAACCACCTTAGGCATAAAGGAAGGATTAGTACGTAATGATACCCTATCCTTATGGAAAATCAAGAAAGGCTCAACTGCCATAAGGGCCTGTAATTCAGAAACCCTTCTTGCAGAGGTAATGGCCAACAAAAAAGCAGTCTTCCAAGATAAATATTTCAACTCAGCAGTAGCTGCAGGCTCAAAAGGTTGTAGAGTGAGTTTCTCCAACACAAAATTGAGATCCCAAGCAGGAGTAGGAGCTCTTCGTGGGGGTCTTATATTCTTTGCCCCTCTAAGAAATTGCTTGAACAAAGGATGAGAAAACAATGGTGGGTTGCAATCATAGTGAGCTGAAATTGCTGCAGCATGAACTTTAATAGAAGAGAAAGACAAACCTTTGTCCAGTAACTCAGTAAGATATTGAAGAGCCACACTCAAATTTGGCTCAGAAACATCAAAATCTTTTGCTGCACTCCAAAACAAAAATCTCTTCCATTTGTCTGCGTACACTTTCCTTGTACTAGGCCTCCTAGCTTCCAAAATAACATTCAAAACTTGCTGAGGAAGTGGAGGCCCACTTTGGTTCAAAACAGAATATGCCAGGCTGTTAGGTGCAGAGAGTGAAGCTTGACATTTAGCAAATGGCTGTCCTCCTGCGACAACAGGTGTGGAATCGAAGGCAAAGGCCACGGAGGCTTCCGTACCAGACTTCTCAGTAATGGGTACCAGTGTTGTCGAGGCCAATCCGGAGCTATTAAAATCATCCTTGGCTTGTCCTGTCTGACCTTTAGAAGTACCTTTGGGAGGAGAGGCAGAGGTGGAAAGGCATATACATGAAGATTGCTCCAATTGAAAGAAAGAGCATCCACTTTCCAAGCTGTGGGATGAAACCTGGGTGTGCAAAACTTTGGCAGCTGATGGTTTAGTGGAGAAGCGAACAGATCTATGTCTGGAGTTCCCCATGACACTGTCAATTTCTGAAATACATGAGGATCCAATTTCCACTCGTGGGGATCCATAATTCGTCTGCTCAACACATCTGCGAAGGAGTTCTGTGCTCCTGGCAGAAACCTTGCCTGAAGATTGAGCTGTAAACTGAGAGCAGTCTCCCACAAAATCATTGCTTGCCTGCATAGTGGATAAGAATGCGTTCCCCCTTGCTTGTTGATGTACCACATGACAGTTGTGTTGTCTGTTAGAATCAACACCTGTCCTGGAAGAAGCAATTCCTTGAAAGCAATTAATGCAAACTGGACTGCTAACATCTCCTTCATGTTGATATGTAGATGTTGTAGTCTGACAGGCCACTTGTTTTGTATCCACTTTCCATTTAGATGAGCTCCCCAAGCTTTGTCTGAGGCATCTGTCGTTAAAATCTGACTCGCCTCTGGCCGGGTCACAGAGAGTCCCTTGTTTAGGTGACATTCCTGAGCCCACCATAAAAATTCCTTTTGAATGCAAGGTATTATTGGAATGACAGTGTCTAGATCCTGGCAGTGCTGTGTCCATACATTTTTGAGATACCACTGTAGCTTCCTCATATGCAGTTTGGCATTGGGAAGCACCAGAATACAAGATGCCATGAACCCTAAGGCTTGAAGGACTGTCCTTGCAGTCAGCCCGGACTGATGAGATAGTTGATGGAAGTAAAGGGATAGACTCTTTTGTTTGTCCGGGGTTAAAAAGGCCATCTGGGATGCTGTATTCAGTCTCACACCCAGAAAGCACATGTCTTGAGAGGGTACTAGACTGGACTTTATTTCGTTCACAGAATACCCTAGGCATCTTAGCACTGCTATCACATAATCCAAATGATGAAGAAGCTCTCCTCTTCCTTGAGCCAGAATTAGGCAGTCGTCCAAATAAGGATAGATCTGTATTCCTTTTTGTCTGAAGAAAGCTATCACTGGAGCCAGAACTTTCGTGAACACTCTGGGCAGTAGATAAGCCAAAGGGCAATGCAGAGAACTGATAGTGAGAAGTCCCAGCTCGAAAACGCAGATACTTCCTGCAACTTAGTCTGATAGGAACATGAAGGTAAGCCTCCTTGAGATCCAAAGTTACCATCCAATGATCTTTGCCCAGCAGAGGTAAAAGCTGCTGCAACGTCAACATTTTGAACTTGGGAATGTCCAGATAAGTGTTGAGGATAGATAAATCCAAAATTGGTCTCCACGTGTTCCCCTTCTTTGGTACTAGGAACAGGCGAGAATAAAATCCTAGGCCCACTTCTGGCAGAGGGACCGGCTGTATGGCCCCAAGTTGGAGCAACAGAGAAACCTGTTTGTGAGCCTCTAGTCTTTGTGGAGGAGGAACGTCTGGCATACCTTTGAAAGGAGGCAAGGTATGGAAATAAAACCTGTAGCCGTGGTGAATGATATCCAATACCCATCTGTCCTGGGTAATTAAACCCCAATTTTCTTTGAAAAGTGCCAACCTTCCTCCCAAAGGTGCTGCCAGACGAGCAGGCTCTGGCAGCCGAAAAGGTAGGTCATTGGGTCTGCTGACGAAAGGACTGACCCCTGCCCTCACCCGAAGCCTGTGCAGGAGAACTCCCCGTTCTAGGCCTGAAAGAGCCCTGGGCTCTGCCCTTACCACGTCTAGATCTACCCCTAGACTGTGAACCATAAGAAGGATATGTCCACACTTTAGTAGGCCAATTTCTACTAAACTTTGGAGGCTGGACCTGCAAAAAATCTTTAACAGTCTGCATAGACTTAGCCTCGTCTTCCATTTTCTTTAAGACTGTCTCAACAGGAGGACCAAACAACACGTCAGATTGTAAAGGAGCATCTAAAATCCTTGTCTTAACATGTTCAGACAAATTCTGATCCCTCAGCCAGGCGTGCCTGCGAAGGACTGACCCAGTAGCAGCCACCCTAGACGAGGCCTGTACAGCATCAAAACCACATTGCAAAGAATGCTTACCCACTTGTTCAGAAACATGCACTAAATCTTGCAACTCCTTACAATCAATACCTACTGCCAGAGCATCAACCTTAGACTTCAATAGTGAAAGGAGATAATTTTGGTATTTCAACATGTGAAACTGGCAATTCAGAGCCCTCATAGCAAGAGTGGAAGAAGTATAGACTTTCTTTCCCCATCTATCCAAAGCCCTAGCCTCCTTGTCTGCAGGAACCGGATTCTTAACAACAGAAGCCTTCACACCTTTAGGCCCCTGGCTAACAGTCTCTGGGTCTGCCCTAGGACTCTTAAAAGATACTTATGAGCTTCAGGCACCCTGTAATACCTATCCGCTTAACAGGAGCAGGAGGCAAAGAATCAGGATTAAGAGAAGCTTCTGTAAAACATCGTCCACTACATCCAAAACAGGAGGTATAGCCAAAGGCCTATGCTGGGGTAAAAACAGAAATCCCCTAAGCCTTTTCCTGGAATCAGAGAAGTCCTGACCTTCCCACTTAAAATGCTCCCTCATGGAATGAAGAGTTTCTGAAAATGAAAAATCCTCAGGAGGAGTAGCAGAAGGAGTAGAATCATCCACATCAGAATCAGAATAAGGAGAGTACTCCTGCAAGTCTTCAGCCGAAGACTCTGAAACATCAGAAGCCTGCTCAAAACCCCCCAGCTCAGGATCCACCCTAGGTCTCTTATCAGGAGGGGGCATAGAACCCCTTATCAAAGTAATCAAATCTTCTGCCATTTTAAGCATATGCTTCTTGGGCACAGTACCTGAGGAGCTAGGGGTAACACCAACTGAAGCCAAACCTGGCCTGCCCCTGGGGGAAGCCTTTGAAACAGAAGGAGAGGGCCTAGCCACCTTGGGAAGGGAGGGAGTATAGTAAGATGAGAAGCCCCTCAGCCTGACTAGTCTCCTGAGAGGCCACATCCTGCAATAATAAGGTCTCACCCTGGGAACACAAAGAAACCTCCGGTGGAGCCACCGGCTCCACCGACACCTCCAAAGAACCGGCGTCTGGTACAGACGGTTCTTCTAGCCGAGGCTTAACTGCCTTGTCCTTGCGCTTCTTGAAGAAGCGGCCGGAGCATCCGACGGCATTTTATAGTTGCACCGCTTCCCAAAGACTAACCTTGCACAATCCAACCTTCTCTTTATAGTGCGTTTATTAAATCTAGCACAAGAGCGACAGCCAACAACGTCGTGCTCAGGCCCTAAGCAAGGAATACACAAAGTATGATAATCTCTATGCGGTATCTGTTTCCCACAAGAAATGCAATTATTAACTTTTTCTGACATCCGGTAAATGACTGAGGCAAGAAAAAACCAAAATATTCCCCAACGGGGTACTTAGCCAACTTTGAACTCGGTCTGAAACTTCTAAAATCGAAAAATCTCAGAACGCCAACCAGCACTTGCAATACTGCTTCTGCATCGGACCATGCGGCAAAAAAGACTGAGGATATGACGTCGGTCATGCGCATTTGTACCCTGACGTCCTGACGTCAGTCAAATGCGCCCTGACCGACGTCAGCCGTATACTTTGATATTCGGGCCGACCAAGGACAGCGGACTACCCAAGTGTTAGGACTGCAGCAATGTGAGATGAAGAACATCTTTACAATACAAAAAATAAGACGACAGAGGAAAAGTAGAAAAGGAGATTAGTAATGGAGAAGTTAAAGAAATATAAACTGAGGTTATGGAGTACCTGCGAGTTGAAGGATTCAGTGTAGAAAATCTAATTCAGAAAGAACCCAAATTAAAGGGAAACCAGTGGAACAGGGAGCAAATTTTCAGGTGCCATATGAAGACATTTTGGAGCCTTCTACAGGAAACCAGTATAAACGTTCACTTGAAGCTAGACAGCAAGGGAAGGAACAAGAAAATGCGGAAACTCTGATGCACTCAATGTTGAAGAGTGATAGGCCAGTGAATTTCCATACGACAGTGCAATGGATGGCACAGGATGAAATTGAAGACAATGTGCCACAAGAAGATGCTATAGAACTTTCTACAGAATGCCCACAGAAAATGGAAAACAAGGGATGAGCCCCAAGTTTGGAAGGAAATCAGCTAAGCGAAGAGTTGCTTGATTTAATAGACACAGATAGATAGGTATATTAAGATCAGTGAAAAAAATAGACTGCAGAAGGTCAACAGAACCCAAAAAGTCAGGAGTCTGATAAAACAAATGAACACAGTAATTAGGACTGTCCACAGAGATCCATGTGATATAACATAAGTAAACAGGATAGACTACTGTACAGCTAAATTAATAACTGACAAAGTTCTACAACATAGAAAACAAGGTAATGAGGGAAAGGATGGGAAGAAATCGAATATCATAGTGGAAATATCAAATAGAGAAAACTATAAAGTACTTAAGACAAAGTGTCACTGTTAGAAGACTATAGAAGAGGGGAATACACCAATAAAAATACTAAGAAAGATAGATGTGATAAAAAAAAAATCACAGTATTAGAACAGAACAGGATCTATCGTGCATTAAAGCAAATAAACAAAAAAGTTCAGCACAGGTGGAAAGAACACCAAGATAAATATAAAGGAAAAGTACAAAATAAGCAATTTATTGATGACCCAGAAAGGTTTTATAGAGAACTGAGAAACAAGGTAAAAGGAATTGAAAGACCACCAAAGTAGATGCATTTTGGAGAAACATCTTTGAAGATGCTGTTTAACATAAAGATTCTAAATGGATAGAAAACGTAAAAGAAAGAATAAGAAGTTTATGGATACAGGATATGAAATGGGTTGAAGTAAGAGCCACAGAGATTGAAACAAAGTTAAGAAAAGCCTCAAATTGGTAAACCCCAGGACCAGATGCAGTACCTAACTTTTGGTTAAAAGTATTAGCATCTTTGCATGAAGATTTAGCCATAAGTAACAACTATTTATATGCTCACCCCGAACAGACACCAACCTGGCCAACAGGAAAAACAATGCTGCTATTTAGTAGTGAACCTGCAAGCTACCCTAAAAACTAGAGATCAATAACTTGCCCTCCAACGACATATAAACTGTACACTGGAATAGATGTCAACAGAGTTTACAGTCATTTAGAAAAAAACTCAATTATGGCAGTAGAACAAAAGGGCAATAAAATAAATTCATATGGAACAAAGGATCATTTGTTGTTAAAGTCATAGTGGAGAACTGTACAAACTGTAAAAATGGGACTGTAAAATTGGGAAAAGTTTAAGTATGGCATGGATTGACTACGAAAAAGGATTTGATAGTATCCCACATTTGTGGATAAAACAGTGCTTAAAAATGGATAAGATACGCCATACACTGATCAACTACATTACAGTGACCATGAAACAGTGGCAGACCACTTTGCAAGTAACCCATGATAAAGGACAAATTATTATTCCAGGGATAAAAATTCTGTCTTGCCCTTAACTCGTTAAGCTGTCTACTTAACAGCTTAGGCCATGGCTATAATTTGGCTCCTAGAAAACAACTAAGTGTAAAAACTTATCTTCTCTGTCGATGATTTAAAATTGTATAGTTAATCAGATGAGGAACTGAAAGCACAACTGCAAGCTGTCAAAACATTTTCAGATGATAGAAGAATGTCATCTGGTCTTGATAAATGAGCAAAACAAACTTTAAAGCAGGAAAACTACAGCACCAGGAAAACATCAGTTTGGGAGAAGAATGGATATAAAAGAACTTGAGCAAGAGGAAACGTATACATATTTGGGAACTGATGAAGGATCAACAATAAAACATGAAAAAATGTGAATATAAACTTAGTAAGGAATATTTGAGGTTCTTTGCTGTGATTTCTGACATTGAGATTTAGGAACAAAATCCAAGCTATATACCAACTTTCTCTTCCTGTCCTAAAGTTTTGGATTTAATGACTAGCTCCAAAACCTGTTGGATAGATTAGATAGGAAAACAAGAAGGATGCTTCATGCCCACCAAATGATTTACAAACATCAGTGCATACCAAGATTATATAGTCCCAATTCCGAAGGAGGGATGGGCCTCCTTGAAATTGATTATATGCATAGATCCACAATCATGGGACTCCACACATATCTATTAACATCATAAGATCCAAACATAGTGAAAGTGTTGAAACATGACGAAAATAAATCTAAAATGACTTCTCTGCCTAATCTAGCAGAAGCATATCGGCATCAAACAGGAATGGAACTCAAACCAGAAGTAGATAAAAATCAGGCAGCAACTGAATGTGCCAAAAAAACAAAATACAGAATATATGGTGAAGGATCAGATAAGAAAGCAAGAAATGTGGGAAACGTATAAATATAGTTGCAAGTATAAAAAAATTCTGGAACATCATGTTGATCAGGAACGAATGGTGGCACAGTTAAGGTACACACTGGTTTACAAAGTGCATTGAACATGTGGGAGAAACATACAAATGTAGGTTTTTGTAAAACCGAACTGGAAACAGTGGCACAACCTCATTGCTGGTTGTGACATGCTAATGGCAGGAGGACTGTATTCTGCATGGCATAATGACGTGGCAAGACTGCTGCAGTGGGGATTGTGCAAACATTATGGTACTGAAGTGGCTGAAAAACATAGGAAAAATGAGCCACAAAGCATCATAGAAAATGATGAATTCTACATCACATGGGATCACCCGTTACGAAAAGTTCAAAAGGCAGATGTTAGAAAACCAGATGTAGTGGTCCATGAAAAGAAGACAAAAGTAGCATTGAAGACTGAAATAACCACACCCAGTGACTACAGTGTGTACTGACACCAAGTCATAAAATATCAGGATGTGCAAGCAAAAACGAGAGCAATGTGGAAGAAAGATACTCAGACAATCCCAATAATATTAGGAGCAATGGCTCTTACATAAATGAATCTACAATCGTATTTAGACATGTTACCATCTGCGGTGGTGGTGCTGCGGTAGTGTTGTCGCCTCACAGTAAGATGCTGCTCGGTTCGATTCTCAGCTAGAGCGTCTTCTGTGTGGAGACATGCGTGAATGGGCATTCCTTCATTCAAGGTTGTGCGTCAAAGCTGGCAACTCGGTACGTAAAAATCTTCGGCCAATCATTAGTGGACCGGAGTTCCGCTGTGGCGACCCCTAACCGGGAAAAAGCCGAAAGACACAAACCAATACATGCAACTCCACACAAACTACAGAATTCATCAGTACTGGGCACATTGCGAGTGCTGCGAAGAGCACTTCTGGCTGACATCAAAGACTTAAACAATACTAATTTCATGAACTTTAATCATACTTTGACTTAGGAATGGGGTCCAGTCCAGTCATGGTATTAGAAACTCAAAAGCCTTGGAGAAATTAAAGAGGGAAGCAATATTATATTTATAAAAGTAGCAGAAAGTATTCAAAGAACCAAGCCAACATGAAAATGGAGAAAGGAGATTCTGCTGACAGGGATGACTGCATAGGGGTACAGAAATTAGGCAGGAAAGGAATGGAATTTACTGAAAAGAAAAGGCAGAGGAATCAAGGTATTGGTAGCAAATAACTAGAGAAAGAGAGAGAGAGAATGGTAATACAGGAAGAAGAAGCCAAGAAGACACATAGTCCGCAGGCTAGAAACTGCCTTCCCGATCAGGGATCGATGGCAATAGTACAGGATAAGAGAAAGAGATAGCTGAATCCTAAGTGAAATTAGAAAAGACTTAGCAGACTTTAAAAATCCCCTACAAAGTACTCTGTTAAGAATGAGTGTAATTAAGGAAATTATTTTTTTGAGCTGGGAGACAGGATCTGAATTGCCTAAACATAGTGAAGCCTTGTTAAGTTCATTTCTGGTGGCTGACAAAAAAGCAATTACTAGAAAATTGAAATAAAAATCTACACCAATCATACTGCGAGTAGCAAATACTGTAACAGAGATAAATGAACAGGAAGTGGGATCTCTAGCAAAGGGTAGGAGCATACTACATAGAAAAAAATGGAAATAGTTGGAACAAAACATGCAGAAAAATATTCTGGAGGAGGAATGAGGTTTAACAGAAGGCAGTAAATGAGAAATTTATATAATGTTGCTTTGATTACATGGTAGAGAACAATATCTATGATGTACAGTGTTTGTAAATGTGAACTTCTCAATACGGCTGGATTACTATTATATAAATTTAAAGTATGCCTATCTCATAAGCGAGAATTCAATACTGATGTTTTTACAAAAATACTGAGGCTTTATGCTGCACAGGGCAGCTGATCACACAGGAATTAGAAACTACTCCGAATTAACACGTGTAAAATAAAACTTTTCAGTGTCTACTGAAGAAAAGTCAATGTCGAGGGTTGTGTGTTTGCTGCAGCTATACAGCTGCCAGAAGAATGTCATACATATGAACACGAAAACAAGAACAGCAATATTAAGCAGAAATCACAACAAAGAACCTATCTATGCTGCCTATGAAGGGAAAAAGGGGTGGAAGATCACCAGCTCACATTTCTCAGTGACCCAACCCTGCAGCAAGGCTTCTCAGCACAGAACAAGGGGATCTGTCTTCATGGCTTACACTATATATTAAAGTACAGGAATGTATCCAATGCCTGCAGTAGAGAGAGACCGGGACTATCTCATGACAAAGCCCCTAACTTTAAGGCCAGCGGTATGCAAGCAGTTTGTTCTCACACTACAATCCTTACACAAAGTAATTAACAAGCCAGAAAGGAGATATTGGCTACAATATGCCCGTCCAATACCAGCCAAATGGTGGTAAGCTAAGAGCAATCGCTGTGAAAAACAATTTCATTAAGAACCTGTTTTTCATCCTTTGAATTAAACAGTACATTCCTCTCAAAGAAGACAAAAATTCTACATAACCTCACGTAATTTCTTCTCAATCACTCCTATTGTCTAATTTTACTTCTTCTAAATGGATCTAAAATGTTCAAGTGAAGACACTCATGCCTCCCCCCCCCATCCCCACTTCTCCCTCTCACATCAACCCTGCAGTGGTCAAAGTATAATATGCGCTCATTATCATACTAAAGATATCCACTTCAGGCCTGAAAGAAAATCAGAATGGTCAATGAACTATTAGCCATCACAGAACAAGATGCAAGAAGCAGGTAACAATCAATCCTGTCTACCCCATCACATTAAGACCAAGATGATTACCTAACTTGAGTCATGCAAACTACAATATTCATCTGCTGACCCCATGACCTGCAGCAAAAGGGAATCTTTTCAACATATTAAAAATTAAGATTTTTAAGTAATACAAATGTAGAATTAAAAACTTACCTGTTCCTTTATATTTATCCACAAAGCAATACTTCAGTTCATAATCACACAAAAGGCTGTGTACTTCCTAGTTAAAAAAAAAAAAAAAGAAAACAAAAATTATGAATAATCACGACAAAAGACATATACAATGATCTACTAAAACATTAAAAAGGCTCTAAGAATAATACTGACGGTCAGTTAGTTCCCCAATTACTCAATCCATTTTATGGTAACTGGGATACCAGATCATATCCCAACACTCAGCAGGCTTAAGGAAGACAAACTAATTCTGGACGGGTGGCCAGCCCACTGCAACATTTGTACACACACACACACACACACACACACACACACACACATATACTGATTTACATGTAGATATAAATATATGCACAAGATACATAGGGGTCTACTTCACTTGACCTAAAACTTATTTGACTGACTCCCATATGACCGACACCCAAATGATCTAAATTTCAAGTGAATGACAAATCATTTGACTGACTATCATTTCACTGACAGCTTACAATGCTGAATTTCAACATACCAAAACTTAAAACATAGACATGCACACTTAGAACACCAATAACTAACTCTTTCCAGTACTTAAACTACTTAATTACCCTCCTAACAAAAATTGGACAATGTACAACCAAACTAGGTAGGGGGCTGTGCGCCCCCCCCCCCCAATTATATATACTAACTCCAGGATCGCACTACAGAAAAAGTACAGTTTTGTACCTACCATAAATGTAGATGTTCGAAGATCCACATTGCTGCAGTCATAACCTGTGGGTAGTCCGCTGTCCTCGGTCGGCCCGAATACCAAAGTGTTAGGCTGGCGTCGGTCATGGTCGCTCAGATCTGACGTCAGTACGCCGTGGTACTAAAGCGCATGACCGACGTCATATCCTCAGTCTTTCTTGCCCCAGATGTCAGAAGGCCCTAAAAAGAAAGGCCATAGCCAAAAAACAGAAAAACATCCAACCACCCATGCACAAACAATATTTACAACCCAAACCACACAACCACCCCAAACTACAGTGGGGAAGGAGGGAGGAATTGGACTGCAGCAATGTGGATCTTCGAACATCTACATTTATGGTAGGTACAAAACTGTACTATGTTCTTCATCTCACATTGCTGCAGTCATAACCTGTGGGTAGAATCCCAAAGCAAAGGTAAAGGGAGGTTGGCAAAATCATAAAGCATTGGGAGCTGCTAACATGCCCTGTAAAACTGCAGTGGCAAACCCAGCCCTAGATTTGGAATAAAGAGGGAGATGGTAATGTTTAGAAAAAGTGTGCACTGAACTCCAAGTAGCTGCCTCCAAAATATCTTTAGTAGCTACACCCTTAAAAAGCAGTAGAAGTGGCAGTAGCCCTAGTGGAATGAGGTCTGATTCCAGCCGGAATCTCCTTACCATGGTGAGAATAACAAAAGCAATACAATGGCCAATCCACTTAGAAATAGTTTGTTTAGAAACAGGTTTCCCCGAGAGCCCAAAGCAAAAGAAACAAACAACTGTTGAGACTGTCTGAACCCTTTAGTTCTGCTCAAATCAGAAT